>NW_013952636.1:316268-320055 GCF_001266775.1 Austrofundulus limnaeus
TAGAAAAATAGGGCATAATGATCATTTAATGTTTTAAAACTTGAGTGTTTTTTGCATTGTTTTTTGCACAGTGTTGTCAAATCTGTTCACTAGTTTCAGGTGCAGTTTTGACTTTATAAGTCTTTTTTTTTTTTCAGCTTTTCTTTCCAGATTTAATTTTCTTGAAAACGCTGCAGGAGCGAAGCTGTTTCCCGCTCACGTTGCAGCTCAACGTGACTCTGAGATGCAGGCGAAGTGCCAAAATAAARCGTGATGCCAAAGCAGCGCACGAGAATGTGTGTCACATTGGAGGRAGGAGGAGGAAGTGGCGGCCGCTGCCAAAATATTTGACCTACTTCTTCTTCTGGGCGACTGGACTGAAAGCTGGAGAAGCGCGTTTTTACATCACTCTAACAAGGTAAGAAACTACGTATTAACGTTTTTATGCTTTTAAGTTAAAACCTAATTATATAGAGTAATTATTACTTGTCGTTTGATTTGTTTTTGAGCACTTTTTCGCCACTTTTATTTGTTTTTGCGCACTTTCGTCGCAGCATTAAAAACAGCTCGTGTTGCATTCAAAAGCGGTCGGAATTATTGCGACTTAAACGCTGTTTACCTCCGGACAGCGGTTGTTTTGATGGAAACCACGTGACCGAGTCCTCCGCGTTCGGACGTCCCCGCTTGTCTTCAAAACAAACGAGTCGTGAACAGTGAGGAAACATTGACCCAGTTTACAATCAGGGGATTGACGCGTTTCGATCCGAAGATTTGGATGAAAACTTGATTTATTCGTTTTTTCGAACGAAGCCCTCAAACTCAGCACGCGGATGGTGAGTGAAACTTTAGCTGACTTTTTAGCCGATATTTCGACTATTTTTTTTCGCTTTAAAATGACTTTAAAAGAATAACTGGTGGTTGTTGTTGTCAGTGAGTTTTGCGAAGTATTTGCGTGTTAAAAACAAAACAAAAACAAGTGTTGACAGAAAGCGGGCGGTTTCTGTGCCGCATCTGATTGACCCACATTCTAACTGCGTCACTTTCACTGTTCGGGCGGTTCGACCCGCCTGCAGCCATTCTGCGGGGATGTTGTTGTTTTTTCCCTTTTAATGGGACGTGTTTTGTGTGTTTGTCCTGTAAACTGGATTTCACAGTGGAAACACAAGTGACCCACATACAGAATCCAGTTTCACTGCGAAACAACTTTCACTGCCAGAAATAGGAAAGAAAAAAAGCGCTAAAACTAAGAAAATGCGCCTTAAAACCAATTTCAGTGCACGTTTTCCACGCTTTGCACGAGCTGACGTTTGTTTCTAGTGACAAAGTGCACTTTTATTGTTCTGTACATTTTGTACTTTCTGCGTCGGGGCTCKGAATCTCCGCCTTTAGGACCCCCAGGGGTCTCTTATTTCTGTCTTCAGGCTGAAATTCAGGTTAAATATAGAAAAAGAGAAGAAAATAAGGTTTGTAGGCGTTTGAGGAAGTCTGTTTAGTGSTTATGTGTTCAACTTGCCCCAGAAAAACAAGTGGGCGGCACTGATCCCTGTGCAGAGGACACATGGTTCTCAGTGGGTGTTTTTTATTGAAAACATGACAAAATAAATTATTTTTCTTCTGTGTGATAGTTAGCATAGCAGAAGTCAGAATTAACATTTAAAATCCAAAGCAGAGTGAATTAAAATGATTAAAACAGCAATAAATGTAAGGTTTTAGTTAAAGAAATGCACATATACTGAGGTCTTTTTAACCCAAGGGAAGCAGGAGGGTTTTAAAGTTGTTTTTATGTCTAAATGTTACGCAATCTACTACCGCACCAAATTTCAGCTCATCTATAAAGTAGGCTAAGCTTTAGGAAAGAAGCTACAACATCCTTTTTGAATTGGGTGAAATTTGGAACGGCTAATTTATCTCAGATTCAGAAATGATAAGAATTATTTCCATCCGCGAGCTGAAAACTCAAACTCCATCTTGAAATATAGCATCGTTCCTGTAATGAACCGTGGTAAACGGGGAATGCGGGGAACAGATTTCCTAAATAGGTTTTTCTGCACTCGTGACCTTTCATGTGGACCTTTGACCGTTCAGCACCGGAGCAGGTTGTCGGTCCTTTCAGCCACATGTGGTTCAGCACATTTAAAGGTGTCCAGATACCTTCACACACCTGATCTCACGCTGACTTTGTCCTCCCAACAGTGACACGGCGATGGCCTCTAMATCAGCGGCGACATGTGGGCCGGCGGCGCCCGCCTCCGAGCTCTCACGCCTGGAAGCCATCGAGTCCCTGAAGACCAAAGCGGGCCCGGTGCGGCGGAACCTCTTCGGGCCCGTGGACCACCAGCGGCTGCAGCGGGACTTCCAGCGGCTGCTTTGCGTGAACGTAGAGGAGGCCAACAAGCGCTGGAACTTCGACTTCCGGCGGGACCGGCCGGGGGAAGGCGCCGGCGTCCAGTGGGTGGAGCTCCGGTGCCAGGACGTGCCGGCGTTCTACCGGAGCCGCTCGGTGCGACCGGCAGTTCGGTCCAAGAGGCGGACGTCGACGTCGTCGGATGAAGGTTCTCCCGTTTCCAGCAGCTCGTCCGGGTCTGGAGATGAGTACCTGGAAGTGATCACAAAGGGGTGCTATTCCATCCAGAGGCCGCAGAAACGAAAGCAGTCTGCCATAACAGGTGAGCTTAACGACTAATTAGTAGGGTTGGGTATCTTTGACATTTGAATCGATTCGGTACCAATATCCGGTACCTGGGAAATGGCCTGCCATCAGGAAGCTCGGCTTAAAGACACGTCCCAGGGGCGTTTCTGGTCCCCACCTGTCGTTTTGCTCCTCAGCATGGCTTCTTAAAAACACTGCAGGATTTCTCAAACATGCATGAATGTGTCAAAGCAAGGCTTTGGGCATGTTTTTTAAGAGAGTGTAACATTATAACATAATATAAAACTCAAAAAAGTTGATTTTACATGATATTGCCCCTTTAACGGTACCAATTTTCGGTACTTTGTGTGTTTTTTTTAAATAAACTTGTTTTTTAACATATTCCTTAATATATAAAATTTAAGAAATATAAAGACAACATCCAATTCTTTGTATTGTCACATCACTTTAACAAATGTTTTGAAGTGAAAACTCTTGAAAACAACTAATGCAGTGTTTTCTTGGAGGTCCAGCAATCCAGTTTAAAGAGTAACTTACCCCAGAATTAACTTTTTTTTAGCTGATAAAGTGTCTAGAATGTGTCTAAAATGTTATATAGTACTGTTTCTGTGCTAATTTTGATGTTTTTGTGCGTATTTGTTCAAATCTGTAATATTTGGTCTAAAAACGTCTTTTTGCTGCTCATATGGGTAGAGCAGTGGTACTGCAGGCTAATTTGCATATTGGTTAACGGCTCTCCACGGTGACGAAACCGTGGAGAACCACGTCACAGTGGAGAGCCGTTAATTTAGCCTGCAGTACCACTGCTCTACCCATATGAGCAGCAAAAAGACGTTTTTAGACCAAATATTACAGATTTGAAAAAAAATACGCACAAAAACATCAAAATTAGCACAGAAACAGTACTATATAACATTTTAGACACATTCTAGACAGTTTATCAGCTAAAAATAGTTAATTTTGTGGTAAGTTACTCTTTAATGAATTCTGTTAGTGCACGTGCTGTTTCATGTGTTTTTAACTGCTTTGGTTCTTGATGGAAACAAACTGAGCTGCTCTGCAGGAAACATTTCAGACAGAAAGTTTGACTTCAATCAAACCAGGTTTGATAAAAACAGGATTTTAGATTTTGAACTAATTTGTGTAAAATTTGAGTGT
>NW_013952636.1:320065-327454 GCF_001266775.1 Austrofundulus limnaeus
CCTTTCCTTCAGCAGGCGCTTTCATGCCCACAGCTGACACCCCCCTCCCGTCCGAGGCTGGTGTGGGGTGAAAATCCTCCACCTCAGACATGCAGAGATGTAACTATCTGCGATACTGTGGTCATTCTCCATGTAGCATCAATTATGCTAATGCTAGCTGCCTGTCACGTTCTCTCATCCTGGCCACACCTCCGCTCTCTAACCCCCCTCCCCTACCCACTTTGATGCATTTTTCAAATTTCACCTTGGGGCGGAGTTATCTTTTCATAGGTGGGGTAAGATACACTTTAAATCAAATAAACAAAAGAGGATGGAGTTAAAATAAAAGGTATTCAAGCTACGTTTTGAGCATCCAAAACGCACCAAACACGTTAAGTTGGCTGCTTGTGCTCTTTCAGGTCAGACGCGTTCGGACCGTCGGGAAACACCTAGTTATGATTATTGTCCTGTCTGGCCAGTCCTGCCCGTTTTTCACCATTCTTGTCCTCAAATCAAGAGTCTTAACGCACCTCTGTTTTCCTCTGTCGGTCTCTGTTTAATGGCGGTACTTCATTTACTTTGAGCAAGCGAACGTCATGCTCACAAGATAATTAATCCACCAGATAATTCAGAGGCGGTCTGTTCGGTGAGTTTCACTCCTGGAGCTGCGAGGCTTTCAAGCTACGCCGGACTCTACTACTGAACCAGCGGCTGCTGACGTCATTACGCTCTTGCGCGATGCTGCGTTCAGGACAAGCATGGAAAATTTCCCACTCTTACGCCAATACGGTCACAATGGTGCATTTAGGTACCGAAACATTGTACTGTTTGTTGTTACGTGACTAGGTTCTCGGTAGTACCGACAGAATTCAGTTGGTACTGAAGAAAATGTTGAATTCGGTACCCATCCCTAGTACTTACTCACCGGACTTACTGCTCTCTCTAAATTTAACTTCAACTAGACAGGAAATGGCACATTCCTGAGTACCGCTAACAAACAATAACTGAGCTCCATGTGGTTTTTCCTGCGTAGAAACAGCATTTTAATACGGCTGACTAAATATGAAATAAATACTACAGCAATACTRTTAAAAGTAGGAGTTTTATTAAATGTTGAGTTGTGATGAGTAGCCGCCATCTTGAATTCTCAACTCTCCCATTGGAGGGGGCATTCCAGTTTAAATTTACAACTTATTAGTGGGAAATTCCCACTTCCCAGTACGACTACACCGCAGCAAACGTAGCCGACAAACATGCAGCTAAATGTGGATTGTATACGGCAGCTCTACCTAGTGGTGGGGTGCAGTCATGTTGTGGGTAAAATAATCAAGTTGCATTATGGGAGATGTAGTTTATGGTCAATGCTGGTTTTAAAGCAACTTAATTTTAAAGTGCCTGTAACATGAAATTGAAGTGATGTATTTGAGTGCATATTTGTAAGGATAAAATTAATGATCAATTGAAAACCAAATTTCACAATACTGAAACGAACAGTCGTCGAGATATTTGCATGAGCAGAAACAGGAAGTGATGTCAGAGGGGAATTCCTGAATGAGTTGCTACAACGGCTCACAACAGACTGCAAAGAATCAGATGTTTCTGTAGATCATTTTCAGTCATTATCAGATAAATAAGTCAGATTTATAAAGACCAGGAAGTTACTTTTTTAAAGCATTCCCCTTTGACATCACTTCCTGTTTCACTTGGACTGCACCAAATTCAGCAAAAAAATATGCACGTTTTGTGACAAACTGGGTGAAAATCATGCGAATGTTGCCAAATTTCTTAAATATTAGGATACTTTCTTTAATTTTTTGTAAGTGAAGAAAAAGCATGTCACAGGCACTTTAAGACAAYACGTCTTTGACGCGATCACAGGCCACATAAAATACAGTGGTGGGCCACATTTGGCCTGCGGGCCTTGAGTTTGACCCAGTCAGATTTAAATGCTGTAGAGAATTTTGCGCCTTTTCCTGCAGTTTCATGTCTCAAACAGTCCCGGCCCAGTGAGCTCCTGCATTACTGCTTCATTTATTGAGTTTTACCTTTAAAACCCATTTTTAAATCACTCCGTCTTGTTTCTTCTTCCTCTGCAGATTTCTTCAAGGTGAAGAAGACGAGGCTGCTTCACTCCAAAGTGTCGTCTCGGCAGTAAACGCACCAGCAGCCTCTAAACATCACCTCACACAGATCACATGAGAACATGTAGCATCGCATAAGACTTTACTCAGAAATCTTCTGACCGTGTGTTTAACCCTCAGCACAAGGAAGCTACTCCTAGCTAACCAAGCTCAGACTTTAGAAGCTGTTTTTATATAGATTTATAAATATACTGTACATTTTATATACTGTTGTATTCAGCTTTTAACTGTACTGTGAAATCATGCTAAATGCACTCTTATCAGGATACTAAAACAGGAACAAAAAGGAGCACTAAAAAGGTTAATTATCCTCAAGTGGTTGAGAGGTTCGGAGCAGGGGGTCACGACCGCCGCCACGAGCTCTGAAGGCTCGAGGCGAATCAGAGGCCAGAACCTCAACCAGCGGCGGCACGACCGTCGTTCCCCTTCAGGTCAAAGGTCAGGGGCTCAAATGACACAAACTACAGTAAAACATTAAAAATCATTCTGTTGTATTATTTTCACAAGTATTTTAGACAAACTTTATGCTTTTAATATTTCTTCCACTTTGTCTTCATTCAAAGCCTTAAACACCAGAAACGTTTTATCACCAGCTGGAAGGAATACAATGTTATGGTTTCACACAAAAGTCTGGCTTCGCGTCACACTTGCAGTTTGTGTACATATGCATGACGTGTGGGTGGGTTTTGTTGTTCACAATTTAACTTTATCCCAAAAAAAAAAAAAAAATCAACTCAAGTTTTGCTTCTTTTTCTGTAAAACTTTTCATTTCATTTGACCCGAACTGGATCTGAATTTGAAAGCAGAAGCCGTAATCTGGATTCATCCACCTTTTACTACCTCATGAAGCCATTTAATAAGTAAAGCAGGAAAATAAAAGCCTCAGTGTCGCCTCAGTTCGCCATTAAACTTTCTCAAAACAGGAGCGGAGATATTTGAATTTTTTTTTTAAAGGCATATTTTAATCTTGGCTTGATTTATTTGTAGAAACTCGTTTTATTAATTCAAATTTAAAAGCAAAAACCTAATTTTTCTCGTAATTAAAAAAAAAAAAGAATCTCGTGTAGCCCTAATACTCCGTCTTAATTTTGTGATAAGCTAAAACAAAAAAGCATTTGGTCACCTTTAAACTAAAATAATTTCTAKAAATAATAATAAAACTGTCCAGTTTGTCTCCAGTAAAATTTACTAAGAAACCTTGTTGCAGCTGTAACAAAAAGGATTTAGTTTATATATATGCATGAATATTTGTATATCGTTTGTAATTATTTTATTGTAAATGAATACTTTTTGTATTTTACATGTATAAATGTGTCGTTTTTTTGTTGAAAATGTCTGTATAGAAAACTACAAGTTTGCTTGTTGTTGCTTTTGCTGATTTCCTTCAGTGTGGACAAAAATAAAATGATAAATCATAACAATTTTACTTGTCTTTTTTTTTTTTTAAGAAAAAGTGTTAGTGTATCTTTACGTCGCGCTCACAGCACCCCCTGATGGCTGAGGGAAGATTTGCAAAACGTCACGTTTATTTAAAACATAAATAAGACCATTAGAAATACAGGACAAGTATTTCACCTTACATTCTGTTACATTTGTTTTGGCTCATCTTATAAAGGCTATGACAACAAAATACCATGAAATCAGGTCATTCTTGACTTGCTTATAAAACGAGACACTGACATTTATGTGTCGCGTGAATTAAGACACTGAAATAAAAAAAATGTAAACATTTCGAGTGGAAAAAGAATCAAGGACAAAAATATTACAGATTGTAGGAAACCAGTCCCCATAATGAGAAGCTTTTACAGATAATTACTGACCCAGATTACACTAAACACATCAAACAAAAGCAAAGAGTCTAAGTGGTTCAGTAATTTATGCTATTTATAATTAAAGYTAAATTTTTACAAGTGCAACGTCTAAATATGACTGAATATTCATAAATATATACAAAAATCAGACATTACAATCACTATTCACATTCCTAACTGACCCACAGGTCCTGGTTTGAAATTAAAAATCAGTCAGTTTGACTGAGACAACCATGTGCAGAAGTTTTAAGCCCCCCTGATTTCTTTATATTTCACCTCCAAACTGCCAAACTTGATTAAGTGGTCTTGATGAATTTTTAAACTTGGATCATTTCCTCATTTCTAGTCCAGTCCAGTGAATATTTTATTCATTTATTTTGTTGTATTCGCATATTAAGCCACTATAATCTATGACTCATTTAGGCTTAAAAAGCTTTTAAATTCAAAGGATGAACCTGTGTTAAGAGATAATTTTAAATTTAGGTTTTCTTCACATAAATCTGTATAAAACTCCCAAAAATACCAGTTTGACACCAAAAGTAAGTGCATTTTTTATTTGCTTATGCTAAAACGTAGCAAACTGTTTGCAAACTATCTCATAAACCATTGAAGAAACCTTACAAATGAGCTAAAATTTCGTGTGGTAGTAGCTGAGACTCAAACAAAATGAGCGCTAGCAGAACAAAAAAAAATAACCGTTTGGAGTCAATTTAGTCTGTTAGCAAAATATCTCACAAGCCACTGGATGGATTTAAAGAACACTTTCAGGATGAGCAACTACAACCCTATTCAAGATGGCCGCCACAGCTACACAGAACTGGCCGCAGCAGCAGTCGGTTTTACAAAAGTTGGGCTAAAATTAGCCGTGGCAGCAGCTGAGCACCTCCAGCTCATAGTCGGAGCATTTCTGTCATCTTTTAGGACAAGATGGGGTTAAGTACGAGGATTAGACAAGAAATGAGTAAATAATCTGGCTGCTCAGAGGCGAAACATAAAGAAGTTTAAGGTAATTCCAAACTTTCTCTCCTAAAAAGTGAAGTATTTACGTCCATTTAAACCGTAAAATAGACACCGTGTGTAAATTTTACAGAAGAGCGCGTTCGCGAGTCCTGGGGCCTCGTGCATAAAGGGGTGCGCAGCTTTCACACTAAAAGTTAACGTACGGACAAATTTAGACAAGTAAACACAGAGAAACTTATGAATGAGTCGCGGCGCTGCGAGTTCCTGCCGCGGTGTGATTTATATTTTAGAATCGTGACGTTTCTCAGTCAGATCAGCTGCATGGCTCGACTCAGAACTACAGTAAAATACTTCATTGTAATTTTTTCGGTGTGATACAAATAAATAAATAAAAAAACACGCTGTCCTCAATTCTTCTTGTGGTGATAACATCCTGCATAACAGCTGACTGATCCATACGCACAACTTTACGCTGCAACAAATCTGTTGTGGAGCTGAGGAATCATCACAGCTGAGCTGTTCTGAATTAATCTGCTGAGTTGACGTTTTTTTCTCAGTGAGAATTGAAATGTTTCTTAGACAATTCCTCAGCAGTGTGTGCGCTCTGCGTGTGTTTCCAACTCGTGAGAGAAATATAAAAACTTTACAGTTTACAGTAGACTGGAGGCTCTTTGATCATTTATAGGCTGATCTATTTGATTTTCAGTCCCGGGGTTCAGTTTCATGATCGTTCCGAGTTTAAACGATAAAAACTAAAACTAAAATAAAAATCTAACACCGTGTTCAGACGCTCCTTACATCCAGAAAACACAAGAGTCATATTTCTGTGGATTCAGGTCAGATTCGTGGCTTTGTGGGTTAAAACTGTCGCCTGAACAACTTTGCGTGGCTGCAGCACACTCTCACGGCAGGTGAAAAGTGTGCGTATATTTCCGCACACTTTCACGCACCGTTGGTTTTGACGCATCACAACGTGGGCGTAGAGCCTGGCGCACGCAACTTTTTTATGCGTACGCACCGTTTATACATGAGGCCCCAGAACCCCGCCCCCCCTCCAAACCTTCCATCAAGTCCCAACGACCCGTTTTATTTATTTATTTWTTTTAAGACGACAGTGATTGTTGAGTTCCTGCATCCTGAACCCAAAGGATCTGAACAGACCTGCTGCGTGGTCCCGGACCAGATGTTTGAGGTGCTCACAGCTGGCGCCGCAGCGCTCGCCTGTGCCTCCACAAGTCTTGAACTTCTCCAGCGAGTAAAGGAGTGATGAACACAATGCTGCCCCCTGTCTGCGGCGAAAGAAAACACACCCAAATWTAAAATATTTTCACCCGTTTCAGAAGATAATTTAGTATTTTTATATAAATCTGTGCCGTTTTTACTCCAATCAAAGACCGACTAAGAACGCTGTAGGTTAGGATGAATACGGGAAGTTGTGATTTCGTAGAAATGTCCTACCATGACGATGAAGAAGTAGAAGACGCTCATCCAGCCCAGCCTGCTCTCAATCAGCGACACCAGGTACTACGTGACAAACAAACAAACTGAGCTCAGGGCTGTCGTTACGTCAGGAAAAACTCCAAAMGCCTGAGCCCTGTTTCAGAAAGCAGGACGAGTGGAAATCCTGAGTGAGTTCTGGGGTAACTCTGTGCATATCCTGGGTTTTGGGTTTCAGAAAGCCAGATAGCTGTTATCCTGAGTTAACTTACCTCCACAACTTATTCCAGGAACCTACTCTGCTCTGTAGCAGGATTACTGAACATATCCTGAGTTTGTCTTGCTTTGTAGCTGAGAGGACAGAGTCAGACAGGAAGTGTCCTTTTCTAAAGGAGCCTGTAGATGTTGGAGCTGAAACTCCATTAGAGCATTTTTACGTTTTTAATTGTTCAGGTTTCAATCTTTTTCTTCAAGTCCAGCTTGTAGCTGTTTCCCAGGAAGCTTTAGGGACAGAAAAATGATCAAACTTCATTCATGGTTCTGCTCTCTAATGAAGTTTGATCAAAGGTTTAAATTCTTGCAGAAGTGTACACTTTTATTTTATTGTATATAGAATTTATTCTGTGTTTTTTTTAATGGAAAAAAAAAACTGCTGAAAATAAATAATTACAGAAGAAAGTTGAGCTCCAGAGGAGCTGGAGTCTCTTCAACTCATCGTCCATCACAGCTCTTTATGTGAAAAATTAACAATCATTCTGATTCACAATGAAAAGTAATATAAACTTATATTAAATATTGGCAGAGAGAAGATAGAGTAATACAAATTATTTTTCCGGTGGCGGGGGGAGGGACCACAATAATTTTGTGCGTTGAAGCTAGTGAATTATGTAACGTATTTTTAACGATTCCATGTCAACAATTCCGGTGTTTTAAATCCTAATTTGTTCGTTGTATTTTGATTGTCATAACGCTCCTTCATTTTCAAATTGTTGGCTGTTTTAAAGGCACAGTGTGTAGGATTTGTTGTTTTCAGCGACATCTAGTGGTTGAGTGGTTGAATC
>NW_013952636.1:327773-335007 GCF_001266775.1 Austrofundulus limnaeus
CAAGATGGCGGCTGCCTGTAATGGCGACCTGCGACCATGGAGATAAAAACAGGTTTTTATAAGATAAAAATAATAAAAACAAGGTCTTTGTCTGCAATGATTAGACATGTTTTTTATTAGTGTCATTAGTGATTATCTCAATTTCGGCTAAAAGAATTGACAAAATCCTACACACTGTGTCTTTAATGTTTATTTTGAAATTCTTCTTGTCTTTTTATATTTTCTTTTGTGACATGTGCTGCTGCCTATGTTGGCCAGGTCACCCTTGTGAAAGAGGTGTTGATCTCAATGGGTTTTTATCTGATTAAATAAAGGTTTAATAAAAAAAATAATAATAATTTGTTAAAGGTTGAACATAAGAGTTTATGGGACTGCCTTAGTATTTTAAGGAGTCAGTTATTTTCCTCAGAACTTTAAGTTCTGAGAGTGTAAACTGACTCCTTAAAATACTAAGGCAGTCTTACAACTGGTGGTCTGTACGATGCTGCCATCTAGTGGTGGCACCGCGTTAAAGGGGTCCGTCAGAGGCAATATGTCAAGGACAGTTTTGCTTGTTTTTTTTTTCCACTCTGGGTGACTTCTACATTATGATGGTCAACTGATAAATTCACTTTAAAATAAAAAAATATTTATACTTTACATCTTTTTTAATCTAACATGAAGAATAAAACTAACTCACATGTCAGTCAAGGTTTGATAAGAAATTATTGCTAAAAATAAAAAAAGAAAGTTTTTTTTAAACAATTTCACTCAAACTTGATGGGAAAAAAAAACAACTAAAAAAAGATCAATTTTTTAACTTCCTAGCCAAGTGAGAGAGAAAACAATATTTTTCAAAGCGTTACTTAAATGGTAGAACTGCTTGCCGTACCTGCACCACTTATCTCCCTCTCTAAAAGCATCTGATTAGAGCAGACCGTGAAGTCGTAATAATCTCGATACGCTGAGAGAAATGTCTTTTTGTCCTCCGTCTCACCTGTCCTGCAGCAGCTCCGATGCTTCCGGTTCCGTCCACGATCCCAGTGACGGTCGCCAGCGCCTCCTGGCTGCCCCTCAGGGCGTCCTGCCTCCCGAGGTCGGCGGAAATGGCCGAGCTGATCATGTTGGACGGGCCGCCGATGAAGAAGCCGGTGGTGGCCAGGATGACGGCGTTGATGACCTGGTCGTTGGGCGATCCTGAGCGTCCGGGGAAGCAAACGTTGAAAAATAAAAAACAAATAAAAACACCGACATGTTGAAGGATTTAATGCGGTGAAATTAAAGGTGGTCACTCACGGCTGTACCCCACCAGGGCTCCCATCGCCATGGCCAGGCTGAACGCCAACACCGGAGCTCTTTTCCCCAAGAAATCAGAAATGAGACCCTGAACCGTCCCACCTGTGTCGGTATAAGGAACAAAAACGTTGCAGGTGAATCCACCTCAGCGTTAAATCTCATCCGACTCGAGAAGCCGGCYGCTCACCGATGATCCCGCCAACATCGTACCACACAGACAGGCGGTCRGCCTCGGCCTCCTTCCACCCGTAGTTGTTGCTCAAGTAGAAGGGAAGCCAGAAGAAGAAGGAGTAGTTGACCAGCTTTAAGCAGGCGTACGCTAAAGAATACTGCAGAACAAAGACGAGGAGGCGGGATTAACTCGAAGGTTTTTAAGGCTTTTAGAATCCGGAGCTCCTCAGACTTACGGGCAGAACTCCAGGCAGGCAGAACGCCTGGAAGAAGCTGATGGCGTGYGGAGGACCGTCCGGAGATTCGTCCGGCTGCTGGACCGACCCGCAGCKCTTGACGTGGTGCTCCTCCTCTTCCTCCTCCACCTCCTCGTCGCTCATCAGGGGCCTGTGGCTGTCCGAGTCCGTCTCAACYGGGCCGAGTCCGGTCTCTGACTCCCTCAAACCTGACACCCGAAAAAAAAAACCATCAACTCAACTTAGTAGTGTTTGAACATCATGAACCTCTCAAATCTTGTTGCCAAACTTCATTCAAATTTCGCCTCTTTTTATGTTCTTCTTCGTGTAAATTTTCTTGGCGGTTGTCAGTTAATTTCAGGCGTCACTCAGGAAGGAGTTTGGGGGTTTTGTTTAAGTTCGGCAAAGGTGTTTTTTTTATTTTTTTATTTTACTGTTATTTAAAGGGGGTGAGACCAGAGAGTGGATTGATATGTTTTTACATGAATCTGTCCGTCTTTCGCTGCAAATCACGTCAAATATGACAAACAAGAACTAAAAAAGTGCAATAAATAATTATCATACCTCTGGTTTTACTTATAATTACAATTTAAAATGTAAAAACTGGCTTTTAGGACAAATTGAAACAGATTCCTAGAAAGCATATCTTTCCCACTAGACTGCTTTAAATCAGTCATGTGACTCAAACTCCAGGGAATTAATCGTCATATTAATCAYGATTTTTTTTTGCCAATATTGCACAACCCTCTTACAAGGTGAACTTTATATTTAGTTTAAAAGAAGAAAAAAAAAAACATGGTTTTCACCGATTTCTTTCGGGGAGGTGAGCAGGCCGAAGAACACCACCACCCCACCGGCAAACTGCACCACAGAAGTCACCAGGAAGGCGTACTGCACACAGTTAATATTACATCAATACCTACAGGAGGTAAAGCATAAAAAGATCCCTGTCTTTATGTGTGTGTGACCCACCTCATATCCATACTTGAGCACGCTGGAAGCCAGGAACGCTCCCAGGATGTTGCCGACAGAGGCGCAGGCGCTCCACAGCCCGAACACGAAACCCCTCCTGGACAAACCCAAAAGAAAAAAACTGGTTCAACTTTCACTCACCGTTTGTAAATAAAAGAACATTTTGGCAGAAATAACATGTAAAAAGACAAATCTATTGCTGTTTTTATGACTAAGAACTTACTGCAATTAAAAAACAGTCAGTTTTTGAAGCATGAATTAAAGATTTTGAGGTTTAAGATTTAAAGTAAAATATCGTGTGATTTATTAGCATTTAAGATAAATTACGGTGGACTCTCAGCTACTATCACACTAAATTTTAGCGTAATATCTGTAAAATTAATGGCGTTAAAGCCATTTTTTGTTTGCTAAAGCTGCTCAGATAAGGCGCCCGTCTTGTGTTGGCTTGATTAAAATCCATCCACTGGTTCATGAGTTATTTTGCTAACAAACACAAGCAAGAAACACAAACGGGCAATTTTAAGATGGGATTTTTCTCTCACCCCGCCTTGCCGAACCAGTTGCCCATAACGGCCACGACGCAGGGCCAAACAGCCGACTGCAGCAGGCCGTTCAGCACCCAGAGGCTGCAGTACAGATAGATGTTGTAGACGTGGAGCCATTCGGTCACCGTGCCGAACAGGAACTCCTGCAAACGGACAGGCGGAGCATTAAACACACAACAAACAGCATTTCACAGAGGAGCTGTGTTCACGCACCACCACAGCTGAGCCACACAGGCCGAAGCAGAGGACGTAACGGAGGTTGACTCTGTCCCCGATCACCCCGCTCAGATACAGACCCTGTGAGGAGGGAAGACCAGAAACCAAAATCAAACATTTGATTCTGTTCAAACCCTAAAGACGTGTTCAAAACTGTTCTTTTATCCATTCAAATATCTAAATGTTTGCTTTGTTTGGTCTTACTTTTAATGTTTTATGTTTAAATTATTTACCAAAACAAATATTTCTACAGAAATGCTCTGAAATCTCTTATTTCTTGACATTTAGTGCGTTTAGCTTTGCTTCTATTTCATCTTTTGACTTTTATTTTAGCATTTAGAGACTATTTTGCTACATTAAGCTTTTAGCTATCATTAAAGTTTTGTGAATTTTTACCTCCAGCTTTGGTTCGGACAATTTTTAGCTGTTACCTCACATTTTGCCGTTTCCAACGTTTAGCTACAATTAGCTTTTACCCACGGTTTTTGTCCTTTTTGCTTTAGCTACAGTTAAGTACATTTTAGGTTTAAGAATATTTTTTGCTAATTTTAGCTTTTAGCTACAAAATGCTTTTAGTTATATTTTAACCATTAGCTTTTAGCTGAGGTTGTGCCTTTTTCTTTTGCTTCAAGTTCCAATTTAGGAAACTTGGCTTTAAGTTCAAGTTTTGCTATTTTTAGCTAACAGCTACAGTTTTGTTATTTTTAGTTTTTATTCATGTTTGTTCATTATTTTAGTTTCGTTTTAATGTATTAGGATTTAGATGCAATGTAGCAACATTTAGCTTTTAGCTAAGGTTTGCGAATGTTTTGCTTTAAGCTATGACTTTACTAATTTAAATAAGCAGATCTGTACTCATAACTGATGAAAGTAAGGAGAATGTTTTATTTTTTTAGTTTGTAGTTTTTGTTTTTAATGATTTTTGGGTAATTGATTTATTGTTTTTACATATGTATGTAATTTTTTTTACTAAATTGGCTTGTTATTGTTTATTAGAACATGTTTGATTTCATCAACCTGTCCAGAGACTGCAGGTGGAAATTAGCATTCTTTGCTATAACCTGGTACCATGCATCTCTCCTTGTAAAACGTTAATGAAATGTTGTACATTGTTTATTTATTTATACAGAGACAAAAAAAAAATTTTTTTTTGCTACTTTTAGGTGCATTTTTACTATTTTTTCATAGAGTTTTGCTAATTTTTGCTTCTGTTCTTGTTTTAACAAATACTTCAGCTCCAGCTTATTACAGCCGTCAGTCGGCCCTCAACGCTACATTATTTTATAACTTTTTTTAGTTGCAGAACTTGTTACGTCTGAAAAAAAAGGAGTTAATTCCAACACATATTTCTCAGAAACCTTAAACCGTACTTTGATCCACAGACAGCAGCCTGGGGATTCTCGACAAAAGACTCACCACTGCGTACGAGAAGAGGAAGATGGAGTCCAGAGCTCCCAGGAACAAAGTGGCCTGAGCTTCATCAGCAAAGAGACGATTGTCCTGCCACGTCTGGACATTTACAGGAGAACAGAAGACTTTTATTTTCCTCCTTATTCATCTGAGAATCACAAAACCAAGCTAACTGAAGCAAATAACGCCTGGTTCTGTTCGGTACCTCGTTGGGAGARAACGCCGACGCGCTGTCGTTCTGGACGGATGGCGTCCACTGGGCCGAGATGCTCACTTTCACGTTGCTGAAAGTTTTTCTGGAGGCGTGCAGCAACACATAGCTGCAGAAACACACGTATGATAAAAATAAAAAAAAACATGATGCAGAAGGATTTGTGTTCGCTGCACATTCCTCTTTTAAGACAAAGTATTTCAACATGTATTGAYGTTATAATCTTTGTTATTTTAACATGCACCCTGAGTTCATTTGTTCACCTTTAAACTGCAACTTGTGCAGTTTGAAGTGCCTGATTGTGTGTGATGGTCAAATGTCGGGTGTGGTGTCCTGTGTGTTGTTGGTGTTCATTTCACATGTTGTATTATTTCTATCGGTTTCTCTCTTTACTGTTTTTATACTTCTACTTCTACTTCTCTTCTACTTTGTCTTTCTTACTATAGTATTATTTAAAAAAAAAGCCACTGATGATGCAGAAATTAAGAAACTAACATTCAGTTTTGTTTTCTACTGAAGTGGCAAAAAAAAATTGCTAAATTAGCTGTCCATTTTTAATTAAAAATAAAGGTTTTGTGATCAGGAAGCTGCTAAATCCAGGTCTTCTAACACTAAATTACAAAAACCAACATTTATTATTTACTCTCGTGGGTAAAATACAAAAAAATATTCCGCTCAGTGCAGCACCAGCTTCCCTTTCTTTCTTTAGCGTCTCTCAGTTACCTAAAGAAGGTGAGGAGAAAGACAACCAGGTGATGATGGGTGAACTGTGACAGGTAGCCACAGCACAAGGGAGGCATCACAGGGGCGGCCGGAGGGAGGATGAGGAGGACGAGGAAGGAGGTGGTCTTCGAGGATAAGGTGGAGGGGGTGGGGGGAGTCAACTAAAGTCCTCCACTAAATCAGACGGGACAAACACATCTCTAGAGGTGGAAGGACGTGCCTGCAGAGAAAGGARGTTTAAACCAAACACATGCATGGTTCATTGAACAGATCCAGAAAACTTTAGGATTTTTATGTTCTGAGCGTCTCCCTCTTTGGCCCAAAACCCTTGATATGTACATATATGCCCCGTCTGAACGCTGCATTGGAAATTACTCATGAATGAGCCCTGTGTTAACCGCCCCACACCAGCTTGTTCAGCAGCAACACAGCCTYGTTTCATGCTGCTTTCATGAAAAAAACTCAAAACGGAGAATTTCCAGCTCCTTAATGCAAATAAAAATATGTTCTCTAACGCTTAAAGATGACTTTTCATCTGAATTATAAGAAATCAATAAACAATACTTGATTTTAAAGAATATAAATGAAGAATAAACTTGATTATAAAGATTGGCAACAAATATAAGTTTATTAATCTGTGAGGAAGCCAGGTTATAAAGACTCTGGAGCCTTCTTTTAAATAAAATGTACAAAATATTGAAAATACAAATAAAAAGGGCAGATTTAACTACCGAGTCAAATCAAAACAGGAGAAATTTGTATTTTCCTCTTCTTCACTCCCTACACAGATACAAAAGACATCCTCTTTTCTACATATATGTTTTTGCAACATCATGACAATATTTACAGAAATAATTATCTTTTTTCTTTAAAACAAGACTTTGCAAATGGAAATGCMACTTGCACCTGGTAACTTGTGCCTCCATGAGGTTCACGCTACAAATAAAACGTGCAGTTTGTCAAGTTTGTTTAAGMAAAACACAACTTTCTTATCAGGTTTCAGAGGAAGGCTGTCAGCTGAGAATGTGCAAGTGCCAGAAGGTGTTACTGGAAACATATTTATAGCAGCAATGGACAGAATTTAGGTGCATGTCTGAGTTAAACACTTTGGTTTATTACAGTAATTTTTATCTGAGATTTCTTCTAAGCTTGTCGCGGGGTTTTAGAGGAAAACTAGCAACATATGTTTACTGAGGAAACCGCTGTAGGCAGTCAGTTCCGGGTGTTTTAAACCTTTAAAAACTCATAATAAACGTCCCCGAGCTTAACGATAACGTTAAAACAGGTTTAAGTAAAAAGTATTATRATAAATAGAGCACCGCCGGTTCTTACCTTTATGTTTAGATCCACGTAGCTGCTGCTTTGAGCCGCGACAATCTGATGTGTTTACTGCGGCTGCGTCGCTCCGAACGTCACCCGGCGCCCTCCAGCGGCACGCTACTGCCACCAAGAGGACAGGAGGAGAATTACACACT
>NW_013952636.1:336590-341341 GCF_001266775.1 Austrofundulus limnaeus
GCCTATATTTAGTAAAAAATATTTATCTTCACCAGACTCAAATATTTTGTTTGTTCTTTAACCAGTCATTTTGTACATCCTCGTAATTTAATTCTGTTTTATTTATACAACATTAATTTACACCAAGACATGATACAAAATCCAATTTTAAGCAGGTTTATCAAACTAAGGGTACAAATGTGACCATGTTCAGTTGTAGTTTTAGCTTCTGGCACTTGCAGGGCTCCATACACCAGACAGCTGCACACAGTTCAGCTGTCATGTCATTTGCTTTAAAACAACAACTGAGTTTAAAAACTTCACCGCCAAAAGTTCTGCTGCTTCACAGCCTGGAACCAACAGAAACCAGCATCTGACTCCGGTAAGATCTTTATTACAAACACATTGTTTACTTTGTGTATTTTTAATATTTAGTCCAGATGTTTTATAAACATTAATCTAAATTATCTTCAGAGCTAAATATGATTCAGAGCTTAAATAATTCAGAAACCTCCTATTCTGCTCAGTAAAATGAGAGAAATAAAAAAAACTAAAACTCAAAGCAGACAAATACTATCTGAAAGCCAAAAGGCGCTGAAAGATAGAAGTAGCAAAAGGTTTGTTAAAAACTAGCCAAACATTAAGCTAAATAAAGAAAAAGGTTAGCTAAAAGATAAAAACTTTACCTAAAAAAAAATCAAAATTAACAAAAGGCTTGCTAAAAGCTAAAAATATCAAAACATTAGCTAGAAGTTAACATAGCAAAATGCGTGCTAAAACCAGCAAAATGTTTGCTAAATGAAAAAAAAGTCTAGCTAAAAGCTAAATTTGCAAACTTATAGCTAAAAACCAAAAGTAACAAAAAGGCTTGCAAAAATCTAAAAGCAGCAAAAAATAACTAAAATGTAGAAGTAGCAAAACGTTAGCTAAATGTATTTGAAAATTTGATTATACTAAAAGTAGCAAAAGGATTGCTTCAAACTACAAACGTTAGCAAAAAGCAAACAAAGCTAAAAGCTAACTAAAAGCTTAARGGCTTACTAAAAACTACAAGTAACAAAACATAAAATAGAAGCTGAATCTATCAAAAACCTAGCTCAAAGTTAAAAGTACCAAAACATTACCTAAAAGGTAGAAGTAGCAAAAAGCTTGCTACAAGCTAAAAAGTGTCAAAACATTAGTTAGAAGCTTAACACAGCAAAAGGATAGCCAAAASAGCAAAACGATGGCTAAATCCAACAAAAAACTAAATAAAAGCTGAAGTGGCAAAATGCTAACTATAAGCGAAAAGTAGCAAAAGGCATCCTAAGAATGTAGCAGAACATTAGCTAAAAGCAACATATCGTAAAGGGTCCAGCTAAAAGCTAAATCATTAGCTAAAAGTACCAAAAATTATCTAAATCTCAAAGTAATYATAGGTTTGCTTCAAGCAAGATATTTAAACATTAGTGAGAAGCAAACATAGCAAGAGGTTAGCTAAGAACAGACAAAGTTTGGCTAAATACAACAAAAGGGTAGCTAAAAGCTAATCGTAGCATAACAGTAGCTGGAAGCTAAACTTAGCAATAGAAGACAAGGCCAGAGGTAGTCTGCTGAAGCAGATTTAAAAGAAAAGGAATGTTTTTTTATATACAATTTCTGAAATATCCACTTATTTCTCAGGGTAAATGTCTTTTAAACAAAGTTTTTGAAAAGTATAAAATTGTAGAAAATTAAAGTTATAGGACCCATCTAAAATGAGCTAAACGTTCTGATTTATAGACAGCTAAATTAGCTCAAATGTTAGATTACAAGAAGACAAAGGAAAAAAATTAAACAGGAAACAATAACATAAATTTAGAATAAAACCAAAAAAAAAGTTTTTAAATTAAATTTAAAATGAACGTGATGTGGAGGCTGGTCCGTTACGCTGCAGTCGAACGAGCATGAAGCTCAGCAACAGCTGGGATAATCATTACCTCAAACGTCAACTTTAGCTGATGGAGACTTATGATGATGACGAGCGTCCCRTGTGGTCCGAACGGCGTCGCTCTTTTGGGATAAAAAATGTGGCGTTCAGGCCGTATTAGAGGCGCTCCATTCATTCTGTTGGTGCAGCTGTGAGGGAGAGACGAGCGGAAGTCAAGTTCAGAGTGACGGGTGAGAGAGGGTGAGAGAGGGTGAGAGAGGGTGAGAGCCGAAGACACTCAGAGACTGATGTTTAGTTAGAAGGAAAACATTTGGACCACAACACCAGCTAATGGATACTGTTACAACAGCAGCAGAGTATTTAGGCAACAAGTTCACTAATGAGACTGAAACTCTGCCATGGATAAAGGTAAGAAACTAGTTTGATTTTACTTTGATTCACAAAAAAAATGTTTCCTCTGTTTGAAAGAGAAACAAGTTTGTGGATAAATATTCACTTCCTTTAGTTAATAAGTTGGGGATCATTAATCGAGACGTTTCTGTGTTCATTCCTCATGAATTCCTGTTTTCTATTCTAACATCACAGCAAAGTTTCCAAATATCTTCTCTCAAACCCTAATCCACCCACCAGCTTAAACTGCAGGTCTTTTGCACGAAAAAAAACTGTAAAAAGGTGCTGCAGAAAAAAAAGTTATTTCTGAGCAAAATGATGAGCTAATGGCTAGTCTAAATAGGGCCTGGAATAACTGTAAAACATTTAGCTATGGTTTAGCTGCTTTTAGTTTCTGGCTATCATTTGGCTACATTTAAATTTAATTTTGTTACTTTTAGCACCTTTTTAGCTTTTGCCTGGGATTCTGCTTCTTTTAGAGTTTTGCTTGTTTTTCCTAATTTTAGCTGCAACTTTTTTGTAGTTTGAGCTGCTGTTCCATAGTTTAAAACGTTTAGCCACTGTTTTGCTGCTTTTACTTTTTAGGTATCATTTTGTTACTTTGAACTTTTCACTAATTTAGCTTTAGCGTCTACATTGCTATGTGTAGCAACTACCTTTTTCATTAAAGAATGTGTTACAGTTATCACTTTGTACTTTTAGGTACTTTTTAGTTGTTTTTTTTTAGCAATTCTGCTTTATTTAAACTAGTTTTACTTGTTTTCCTAATTTTAGCTACCATTATTTAACATTTGAGTTGCTGTTACCATGCTTTAAATGTTTAGCTACTGTTTTACTGCTTTTAGCTTCTAGCTATCATTTAGCTACTTTTAACATTTCGCAAATTTTAGCTACTGTTTTGAGAATTTAGCTTTACACTGCTACATGTAGCAGATGTTTTTCTCACTGAAACGTAACATGCAAAGATTTTATCGCTTTRTTACTTTTAGCTACTTTTAAGCTTTTACCTGCAGTTCTGCTTCTTTTAGCCACAGGTTTTTGCTAATTTGAACTTCTTTTTCTGATTTTTGCTACCATTATTTCTAATTTGAGCTGCTGTTCTTCTGTTGTAAACATTTAGCTACAATTTTGCTGCTTTAGCTTCCAGCTATCAGGTTGCTACTTTGAACTTTTCACTAATTTTAGCTTTAGCATCTACATTGCTACATGTAGCAACTACTTTTTTTCACGTGTTACCCAAAAATTTTGTACTTTTAGCCACTTTTTAGTCTTTTTTTTTTTTGCAATTCTGCTTTTTTTAAACTGGTTTTACTTGTTTTCCTAATTTTAGCTACCATTATTTCACATTTGAGTTGCTGTTACCATGCTTTAAATGTTTAGCTACTGTTTTGCTGCTTTTAGCTTCCAGCTATCAAGTTGCTACTTTTAACTTCCTTTTAATTGATTTCTGTTCCTGTTTTGTAATTTTAGCTTTAGCACATACTTTGCTACTTTTAGCTACGGTTTTGGTCATTTGCGCTACTGTCCTGCTGCTTTTAGCTACCATTTTGCTGCTTGTAGCACCTAGCTACAATTCTGCAGGGTTTAGCATGTTGAGTTCATTTTATCAAGTTTTAGCTTCTTCTTGTTTGAACTTTAACCCAGATTTAGATTCTTAAATTTCAGCAGTCCTCTCTCATCGCCTCACTTAAAAAGAGCTGAGCTGAAAAAAGAGCCGAGTCTGGTCCCGTTTGGACCACATGTCAACGAGACAAATGATGACAGCAGCCGCAGATCTGGGAAACGAGCAAAGCTCTGTCTTGGAGGACAGTGAACTTTGAGACGTTGGACTCAGAGACATGTGAAACTATGTGGAGCATGTTAGTCACTCCACGGGTCAAAAGTTGGCCTCCTATGAGGACGAAGTGGCAGAAGAAGAAGAAGAAGAAGAAGAGCTTTGGGAAAGAAAGAGGAGGAGAGTAATTTGATCATGGACTAAAAGACCACAGAGTGAAACATTAAACAGCTTGAGGAAGCTGCACCATTTCAGACTCGAGGGGATTTCAGAAACTAAATTTTAATGTAAAACCTCCATAATGTGGTTGATAAAAACAAAACGACGTGTTGAGATAATGTAACAAAAACGACAAAGATAAAAACTTTGCTCACAGGTGCTTTTCTGTCTCCTTTGCAGGTGTGCAGAGATCATGGAGGACGTTAAGAACATCTATTCCACCATCAACAGGTTTGTACGGAGGMCCAGAGGTGCCAAAACTAAAGGAAAAACACCAACTAGGATAAAGTTTTAATCTATTCACATTCAACATGTTGGAGACGACTCTCAGCTACTATCACACCAAATTTCAGCTCAATGGGCCTCATGCAAGAACATGTTTGTATTCTTATCCTAAATTTCTCTTACTTTTGTTCGTACAAAGGGTTCGTACGAACATGTCACGTCAGATTCAATAAACTCTTCTATCTTCAGGAAAAG
>NW_013952636.1:342646-347595 GCF_001266775.1 Austrofundulus limnaeus
GTAGTATTATACACAGGTTATTGATGATGAGATTTTTTTATGCTTTTAAAGCTCAAAAATGATGATCGTATTATACATAAGTAAATACAGTAATTATGGATGGATGAGAAGTATATACTGTATGTAACCTAGTACATCTTAAAGTTTTTAACAATAACATGACAGTCATTTCGGCCATTAGGAAAATGTTTTTTTGGGGAGGTCACCTCCCAATAAATGTCCTTATTTTTATTCAATACAATTACTTTTAATAGTTAAGTACAAAATATATCAGATATGTTAAGATTTTAAGGTACTTTATACAACACTGTAAGATCCAGAGTTGTAAAGTAACTAAATACAAAATACTTTGTCATTGTACTAAAGTAGAATTTTTGGGCATGTGTACTTTACTTGAGTAATTATTTTTCAGCCTACTTTTTACTTCTACTGCTTACATTTTCACACAGTTATCCGTACTTTCTACTCCTTACATTTTAAAAAAAGGCAAGAAGTTGAAAATTGTTATTTTTATTTCATTTTTGTCTGTTTTCGTTCCAGCTTGTAAAAAATAAATACTATCCATATAAATTGTACTTCCTAGATTCCTAGATAGAGTGAATTTAATGAATGAGAAGTATAAATATATAAATTTCTGATACTGTATTAGCTTGTACACAAACAAATCATATATATACTGTACATATATATATATATATATAATGTCATTACGTAAAATCTAACTGCTCCTTTTAAATCAATACTTTTACTCTTAATACTTAAGTTAAAAAAAATCAGATTCTTTAAGACTTTTACTCAAGTAATATTCCTAAAGGAGACTTTAACTTAAAGTAATTCTTTGGTAAGATACTTGTACTTTTACTCAAGTATCACTTTGTGGTACTTTATAAAACACTAAGATCGTGGTTTCTGTGTTTTTCTTAAGGAATTTTAGTTTCGTTATTAGTAAAACTCTACTTCATAAAATGAAACAAAGCGTTGAGCCTGAGAATCAGGGAGCAGCATGTCGCTGCCCTTTAACCGTCACGTCCCTGAAAGGTCTTTCAACTCACAACTTCCCATTTCCTCTCATTTATTTTATTAAAATCCAACAGGCTGATGAAACGGGCCCCCGTCCAAGTATGTGTTTATTTAGGAGGGCCGATGAGAAGAAGATGCTCAGTCGAGAGCCCGTCATCTGGCATTTTTCCTCTCAGGCTGCGTTTTCCCACCGTCACCAGAAAAAGACCGAGTGTCCCCTCACTGGAAGTCCCAGTGACCGAGTGAGGAGTTCAGGAAAAACTCTGGCAGCAGTTAGTTACCACTTCATCAAGCAGATGTGGTTATTTTTTATTTATTTATTGTATAAATTAGATAAAAAACAGTAGGTTTTGTGAAAATAAGAACAATAAATATCTTACCTGTTGTAGATCCCCAGAGAGTGAGAACCCAACTATTAATTTAACAGTTCAACGTGAGTTTAAATATGTAAAAATGTCTTTTTTTTTCTGTTTTAGGTCAAAGCAAGCTGTTCAAAAACCAAATGAGGCACTAAAGCAGCCTTTCACCCCTTTGGACAACCTGATCAACGGTGGGGAGGGTTCGCCCAGGATGGCTTTCAGAAAGCAAATCTATGACTCAAACAGGACTGAAGCCGGGACCAAGCTGCCMACGTCTAACGGAGGCAACATAAAGGACAAGATTTCTCTGTGGGAGAACAAAGAATCCACACTTACACCTCTCACGTCCAGTTTGAGCCGGAGCGGCAGCGCTAAACGGACAGAAAGCGACAAAACGGCGGACAAGCAGAGCGCCGACAGCTGTAGGAGAGGCTGCACAGAGAAACAGGATGTCGGGAAAGAAAACTTGGAGAAGCCCGAGGTTTCGAGGCCTTGTTCACCTGCAGAACCTGGGAGGCGTGCAGCGAATGAGAAATCTAAGGATGACCGGAGGCCCTGTTCTCCTCCAGCGAGTGAGAAGCAGCAGGTCGGGAGCAAAAGCCCGAAGAGAGCGACAGAACCGGCCGACGTCGAGAAGAGAGCAGTGTTCACGCTTTTTAGGAAGCTGGAGACGTTGGGCGAGAACCACCGGAAGGCGCCCGCGGAGCTCGGAAACTACTTCTGTCCGCCGGGCAAGGACAAGAAGGGCGAGCCCAAGAAAGAGGAATCTGAAAGCCCGACTAGGGTTTCTGGGACACAAGAAGGAAAAGAGCATCAGGAGAAAGTTTACACAGAACCAGGCACGCCCCCGATCAACCCAGTCCCCAAACCACAACGTACCTTCCAGCACCCCGTGGGAATAAAGCAGAACGGGGAGAGAAGAGGGCAACGAAACCTCCCGCCGCTGCCGTCCGTCTCCTCAAAAACATCCTCGAAGCCGCCCTCAGGGTTCTACAGGAGACCCAGACCCGACAGGGTCCTGGACAGCAGGTAGGGACGCAACGCTCAGGAGAACCCACAACATCATACTTCCATAAAACATCTTAAAAGCTACATTTAAAATAATAATTATTTATTTCTGCTCACTTTGACAGAAGGTTGTTTGACTTTGAAGAGCTTGGAGGGTCAAGCAGCCCCCTCTTTACCCGCTCCCTGTCTCAGGAACATCATTATGAAGACATACTGGGTCAGGCACACTCATCCTTTGTCATTTTAAATTTTTTGAAAGATTATGAACAGTTAATATCTTACCTGTTGTGCATGAAAAGACAGACAACTTTGGGAGCATTTGGAGACTAAACATAAACCATTTGCATCTTTTTTTTCTGACCAAGCTTTTCTTACTTCTGTTGCAGACAACTTGAACCCYCTTTTTAAATTTTGTTTCTTAGACTTAATTAGATCTGTATTTTAATACAATTTTTTGGAATAGGAGACCAATTTTTTTTATTTTTATCTTTATCAACGGAGCCTGAGTTTAAATTATAAGACATTAGGGTTGGGCTATAATATAACTAACCTAATTTAATTAATTAATTTAATTACCTAATTTCCCTCTGGGATCAATAAAGTATTTTTGAATTGAATTGAATTGAACTGTATAATATATACCGTGATAAACACGTCCGATACAATGTTGACAACTTTACTGAACTCCGATGGATGTAGGCAGAATAAAGATTTTAGCCGCTTGACCTCACAGCCCAGCTAAGCAAGGCTGGTGGCATCAGCTCACTATGTTTCGCCACCATAACTGCTGAAAAATAAAATAAAAAATGACGTGGAGCGAAAGGAAAAAATGAACGCAACAGCTCAAGAGGAAATTGTGGATAAAAGAGGAAAGGTCGCGTCACCAGCCCTTGTTTCACAAATAAATACATAATCAATAATTTTCAAATTTTCAGCCATATCTCCCAGCCCTATAAGACATAAAACATCCACAAAGACAGCCTCAAAGTTCCCAGATCTAAAAAAAAAAAACATCTTTTTGAACAAATTATTAAATTTGATGTCTAAATAACCTGTAAATATGAGGGCAGCTGCCAAGTTGGGTACAAAATGTGCAGATATGGGTACAATGTGGGCAACAAATTAACAAGCACGGCCAAGATTACAGTTTTGCAAGTCATGGATACAAAAACAGGGCAGGATTTTCAAACAATGGCACCAAAATATCCAGAAATCATCTAGACTGCAGCTGAAAGTTGGCCCGTTTTCCAAATTTCTTGCAATTTTAGAGTTTAGTAAAAAGTTTGAAAATGTTCCATAAACATGAGATTTTCTTTTTTCTTTTTTTTTTTGCAGACTCGTCCAATGAGAACCCATACGAGGACATAGAGCTGGACAGTCAGTGCTCACAGCAGTCGGTACCATCATCTCCTGGTGCCGATACCACCAAGGTCCGTAAAAAAAAAAAACAGCTAAACATGAAGAAGCAAAAACTGGAGTCAGCTGATCATTAACGATTTGTGTTTCTTTTCCCTGCYGGCAGGGATCAAGACCGGGTTTCTTCAGGCAGAATTCAGGCCGGAGCTTTAAGCTACTGGACTCAAAGAGAACCAACCCAAGTACAGGAAGTGGCGTCTCRTCCCCGGCCCAGCTCAGCCCTCCATCCACCCCCAACGAGCCCGAGCACAACCCATGGCTCCCTGGAGACCCCTACAGCCGCACCTGCCGCAGGATCCCAACGGTCTCTTTACACACAGAATATTCACGTTTTATTTAATCATTTCCTTCTTTAAACTGAGCGATATCTTGAACAGGCTGTGCTGAGGATCAACAGCATATTTGAGGCTCGGACCAGGAAAAAGCTTCTGAGGAGGAGCTATCATTACACAGAGACAAGTTCAGGAAGAGGTCGTAATTTTGACACGATCTTAGGAATTGAAATTGTATTTAATATCTAATAAGTCAAAGGTTCAAATATGGATTTGTGGCTTTCATTCACAGTAACAGATGATTACAGCGATTCTGAGAGTGAAGCAGAAGACAGATTTAAAGGTAAATGTCAGGGGTGGTTCTAGAGGCGGGGCCACAGGGGCATTGGCCCCAGCTGAAATCTGATTGGCCCCCTGAAKTGCCCCTGTCCTGTCACTCATCTGTCCTTTACCTGGGAGTGATGATGGTGGATGCAGTTCCATGCTCAAACACTAGTTGYGCTAATGAGTCAAATAGTAAAGTCCAGAATGAATCAAGCTTACAGAACTCTTCTTCTCTTCTTAAGAAAATTTGAACAATCCTGCAAAAAAGTCTTTCAACTGACAAATGCAAGGATTTTCTCACATGTTGTGTGTTTAAGAATATTTTATCCATGTAGAGTAAAATATATGAAAAACTGGTGAGGAGAATTGACTGTGCAAGCTTTTTTTGGTACCACTTTACAATAAGGCTCCCCTTATAGATGGCTTATAATGAGTTTATAGATAGGTTATTAATTAATCTCTAAACACTTTATGAATCATTAATAAATGTTTATTATGCAATAATTAATGACGAGAAAGACAAAACTGTGTAGTTTCTTATCAAATAATG
>NW_013952636.1:347786-349261 GCF_001266775.1 Austrofundulus limnaeus
CATTATTTGATAAGAAACTACACAGTTTTGTCTTTCTCGTCATTAATTATTGCATAATAAACATTTATTAATGATTCATAAAGTGTTTAGAGATTAATTAATAACCTATCTATAAACTCATTATAAGCCATCTATAAGGGGAGCCTTATTGTAAAGTGGTACCAAAAAAAGCTTGCACAGTCAATTCTCCTCACCAGTTTTTCATATATTTTACTCTACATGGATAAAATATTCTTAAACACACAACATGTGAGAAAATCCTTGCATTTGTCAGTTGAAAGACTTTTTTGCAGGATTGTTCAAATTTTCTTAAGAAGAGAAGAAGAGTTCTGTAAGCTTGATTCATTCTGGACTTTACTATTTGACTCATTAGCACAACTAGTGTTTGAACATGTATGACTGGTTAAATGTGTGCACCTTACCAAAACTGGGGATTTGTGTGAAAGGATGTTGAACAAAGACTTGGCCTCTCTATAAATATTGTGGCCCCTTGATGGCCCCTTAATCAGAGAAATCCTAGATCCGCCACTGGTAAATKTCAKGTTAATTTWTTGTTTTTGTTTATTTTATGCGTCGTCTTTACCTTCCTCCTTTCTCCTGGTAGCCCGTTCTTTACCGCGGCAGCTGAAGTCAAAGGTCAACTACATCTGCTCCAAAGCCAGAAACTTACCCGTGAAAAAGGATCTCCACCAGCGAGAGCTTTTTGAGTATTTCCTGGTCGTGTCGCTGCAGAAGTCGAAGGCCGGCGGCCGGTATCTGCCGAAAGTCACGCAGCAGTTTCCTCCTAAGGTAATTTACAGAAAAATTAAGGAAATATTAACCTAAAAATGACTTGGTTTGGTTCTGCCACCTATTCTACATTTCCAAACTTTAGGCACCACAAGTAAACCTGCAGCTTGAGTGTTCTGTTCATTAAGTTTTTACTTAAAACTTACAGTTTTTAGAAAAATATTTCATCTGCTCAGTGATATTTAACTTAAATTCACAGGGTAGTTTCAGGTTATAATGAAAAATTGGTTATAAAAACATGAAATTCTTGTTTTATGTTTTAGCTAGAGCGAAGCTTCAAGTTCATGAGGGAGACAGAAGACCAGCTGAGGATCATTCCTCAGTTCTGCTTCCCTGACGTGAAGAACTGGGAGCCTGTGGAAAGCTATCCAAGGTAAAAATAAATAAATAAATAAATAAAATTTAAATGGATAGTTCCGATCTTTGTGAAGTGGGGCTTTGAGGAAATGACACGAATAATTTAGCTTTTTGGACAACCTCGATTTGGAAAAATAAAGTTTACTTTCAATCTTTATATTCTGCTAGTAAACCCGAGTTCATCCAAAACCATAGATTCAACTTTGAAAACCTTTCAAAATAAAATAAGACAGAAACAGATTGTTACGGTTTTATTTTTATTTATTTTTACAAGGTGGTATGTGTTGTAAAAATGACCTAATAACTTTACCTAGACATTATATGTATAT
>NW_013952636.1:350044-354853 GCF_001266775.1 Austrofundulus limnaeus
AACATTTTAATGAGAGGTTGTTCAGAAATTTTACATTAATAAATTTAACACAGTAACAGTTAAACGCTCCAAACTATCCTTTAAGATGTCGTTTCCCTGTTTATATCAAACTGTAACCCTCTGCAGGCACTCAATTCTCATGAGTTCATGAGAATTAAAAGCATGTTTATCATCTGTATTAAAAAAAAATGTAGACTAATACTTCTGTGGCTCCTGTTTGGCAGCGAGATGTTCTCCTTTGTTTTGACCGGAGAGGACGGGAGCAGGAGGTTCGGGTACTGCCGGCGTCTACTGGTAAACCAGCAGAATAAATAAGTGTGCTGTTACTGAACAGGAAGTGGCTGAATACCAACATGGCGGCTGAATAAACAAACATGCCAAAAACGTCAACTGGCCTGTGGGGAAAAAAATAAAAAAGGCTGGGCGGAAGTGTGTGAGACTGGGAACTGTGTGCTGCATGTGAACAGCTTCATATGTTCCTGCTCATGTATCTCTGGAGGATGTGTGTMCAAATATGTTTACTGCAATGTAAAGATGCATCGTCTATCGTTGCTCTTTCAGCCCAGTGGAAAAGGCCGACGTCTGCCTGAGGTGTATTGCATCGTTAGTCACCTCGGCTGCTTCAACTTGTTCTCAAAGGTGACCTTCTGCCTCCACTTCCCACTCCTAAAGTTTTATTAACAGATTTATTAATGGTGTTTATAAATGTGTGTGTTAGGTGTTAGACGAGGTGGAGAGGCGGCGGGCCTTGTCTCCCGCTCTGGTGCAGCCGTTCATGAGAGCGATCATGGAAGCCCAGTTTCCAGCTCCGGGCAGAACAATCAACATCAAAACATTTCTCCCTGGCTCTGGCACCGAGGTGAGCGACATCAGGCACTAAATATCTACAAAGTCTGCTGAAACCTAGAAAATAAAGATAAAAAATGTCCCTTAATAACACAAAAAGTTACTTTTTTCAGCTATGATACATTTAGCTAAAGGAAGTTTCCAAAAAGTCCAAGTGGGGAGCCACTGCAGTACATAGGAAGGTTTCTTGGCTGTGTGGGCGGAGTTCTTCAAGTGTGGGCGGAATTTGGAAAAACTGATTGGTCAAGTTCTTTGGTGTGGGCAAAATTTGGTAAAATATGAACTTGATAAGTTCTTTGGTGTGGGTAAAGTTTGATTGGGAATGTTCTTCGGTTCAGGCAAAGTTTGGCAAAATAGCAATTGGCCAAATTCTTCGGGGTGGGCAGAGTTTGGTAAAATCGAGTTCTTTAGTGTTTGGCGAAGTTTGGCAGAACCATTGGTCGGGTTGACTTGTCTTGTGGGGGAAGTTAAAAGATGAAGTAATGGTAATAATAAAGTTATTATGTAAATATAATTTATATATTATATATTTTAATTTACGCCAAGCCGAACTGCTACACGTCCCTCCACATGTACGGCATTCAAATTTTATGTGGCTTGCACTGTGAAAATATAAGGCATGTTCTTATACTCACTTACCTGTTCATATCTACCACAAGTTAATAACAATATGTGAATGTTTGAGTGATATGTGTGAGTAATTAAAAAACCCTTCGACACAGTTGTGGACTGTTTAGTGGTGGTTTTATTTCCGCAAAACCCCAGCATCCTGCTAATCAGTGCCCAGAAGCAGGAAATACACATTGATTTACCATCGTCTTCACGTCCTGACCCCACCTCATGACCGTGTCTTAAAGGAGCAGGCTATTTCTACATGGAGTCAAGACGTCACACATTCAGTCCTCGCAGCTAATGTTCTATCCCGGTTCTTTTTATGTGTTGTAAGTGTTAAACCAGGCATGTATCTAACTAAAAGCCTCCTGAGTCTGTGAAACCTTCATCAAAAATGAAGAGTCCCCACAACCCAGTCTGCACATAAAATCATCAGTTCAAGCAGAAATAACCACATTGTAAAAATATGTTGCTGTTCACCTAAGAAAACTTAACTATGTGAAGTGTTTTTAAAAATCAGTGGATAAACAAACCCCAATAAGTTTCGTCAGCACCATGCCCCAAATTATGACTAATAGTAATAAAAGTGAGTAACCTTTTTATAGGGTCAAAAAGAAAAAAATAAGTAGGTCCTCTGGATGGGTTCTTCTTCAGTGAAACATTTCGTCTCTCCTCCAAGAGACTTCTTCCTCTTTTGCATGTGACTAAATAGAGCTAATCAAGCCTATTGTTAGGCGATGGCCCTCCTTTGCATGTGACTAACCTGATTGTCCACCATGTGGAGGCAGTGCTTATAAAGCTGAGTTCACCTGAAACTCATCAGACTGAAGAAGTCTTGGAGGAGAGACGAAACGTTTCACTAAAGAAGAACCCATCCAGAGGACCTACTGATTTTTTCTTTTTGATTTTTTTCTACCTGGACTACTGAGATGCATCAGGACACTTTTTATAGGGTCTTTCTGGCGTTTTGGACCAACCTAAATTTTCCCACATCCCCACAGCTGCCTGGTGCTCATCCAACCAAATCCTTATAGCTTCTTCAAACCCCACGCAAAATGGTCAATCCAACCAATCATGTCTTTCTCAAACTCCTTCCACTTCCGTGAACCTCCCACTTAGTGACTGCAGAGACCCCCTTCTCAAAGTCTCAAAACATTGCTTAAGTTCTCAATTTCTCCTCTTGAGACAGAGGGTCTCCTTAAGAAGTGTCACCTCTTGTTTCATTATTTTATTGCAGTCGTCTTTGATTAACTTGATAGTGAATTAAGAATTTCAAAGCCTCAGGTACAGGTCATCAGTCCATCTCAGTGGACTGAGAACAGAATCTCTTATATTCTTTCATTTCCCAGGTGATGGAGCTTTGTCGGCCCCCCGACTCTCGCCTGGAGCACGTGGACTTTGAATGCCTGTTCTCCTGTCTGAGTCTGCGCCTGCTCCTCAGGGTTTTTGGCTGTCTGCTGCTGGAGAGACGAGTCATCTTCACCGCCAATAAGCTCAGGTTGGGGCCTGCGTCTTCCTCCAGTTAGCTTTCTTGTTATGGAATTATAGAAATGTCCGATTCTGGGTGAAAACGCCAATGATGCAACGTGCGGGTGGTCCGGGTTTAAAAATAAATGCAACGGATCCCAGGGACTCAGGAATCTCACCGGAGACATATTTCTGGGACAGGCTGTTTAGTTGTTGCCGGACCAGTTTGTTTGTTCTGCTGAAAGCAGAGAGGGAGTCAGAAAAAGCTACAGCAGAAGACGACAGGAATGTTAGTGACGTCGGTAAGAGGCTTGAAGACCTGCTTCTCTCTCTGGGAAATGTTACTTCAGGGAATATCCAGTCTTGGACTGCATTCAGATGATGGTTCCCTCATGTGGGGAGAATGAATAAGTTCACTTTCTACAATGTTCCTGACTTTTTAAACAGGAAACAAACTCTTAACTCCATCTTACAGAACACAGATGAGATATTCAACTGTTTTTTATTGAGGACCACTAAAAGGCAGGCAGTAACACTTTTACCAATTCACTCGTCTTTCTTCCCTCTCTCGCAGCACACTCTCACAGATCTGCCACGCGGTGGTGGCGCTGCTTTATCCCTTCGTGTGGCAGCACACCTACATCCCCGTGCTGCCGTCGGCCATGCTGGATATCGTCTGCACCCCGACCCCGTTCATCGTGGGCCTGCTGTCGGCCTCCCTGCCTCAGCTGAAGGAGCTGCCCCTGGAGGAGGTCAGACGCTAACGGTCAGCTCTTAGGAAACAGGAGCTCAGTTATTCATGTGTTTCTCTCTGCGCAGGTTCTCGTCGTGGACATTGAAAACAATCGATTTCTCAGACAGGTTAGCTTTTTTATGAGCGCTGAAAGRTTTGTAAAACTGGACTAGCGTTAGCCCTCTTGGAAACACTTCTTGGTTTTGTTACTTTCAGTTAGACGACGAGGACTCCATCCTGCCTTTCAAGCTTCAGTCAGCCMTGGAAAACGTCCTGGAGAGGAGGAGAGAGCTCGCCGGTGAGCGAGGAGCCGATACGAGCGGTGAGAGGAAACACCCTGACMAGAGAAAATTAAGGATTTTCATGAAATTCAGTCGTTACAGCTGAACATGGCAAAAATGTTTGAAACTGAAGCAAAGTCACAAAGAGCTAAAGATATCGAAAGGCTAGCTAAATGCTAAATGTTGCAAAAAAGTCACTAAGAGCTAATGTATCAAAAGAACAGCTAAAAAGCTAAACATTGAAACACAGTCACAACAAGCTAAAATTTTCAAAAGAATAACTAAATGCTAAGCATTGCAACACAGCCTCTAAGAGCTAAAAGTATCAAAAAGACTCCTAAAAACTAAATATTGCAACACAGCCACTAAGAGCTAAAAGTATCAAAAAGGTAGCTAAAAGCTAAATATTGCAACACAGCAACAMAGTCTCTAAGAGCTAAAAGTTTCAAAAATATAGCTAAAAGCTAAATATTGCAACACAGCCTCTAAGAGCTAAAAGTATGAAAAAGATAGCTAAAAGCTAAATATTGCAACACAGCCTCTAAGAGTTAAAAGTATGAAAAAGATAGCTAAAAGCTAGACATTGCAACACAGCCTCTAAGAGTTAAAAGTATGAAAAAGATAGCTAAAAGCTAGACATTGCAACACAGCTCTAAGAGCTAAAAGTATGAAAAAGATAGCTAAAAGCTAAACATTTCAACAAAGCCTCTAAGAGCTAAAAGTATTGAAAAGATAGCTAAAAGCTAAACATTGCAACACAGCCTCTAAGAGCTAAAAGTTTCAAAAAGATAGCTAAAAGCTAAACATTGCAACACAGCCTCTAAGAGCTAAAAGTTTCAAAAAGATAGCTAAAAGCTAAACATTGCAACA
>NW_013952636.1:356933-362728 GCF_001266775.1 Austrofundulus limnaeus
GTCTTCTGAAGGAGCTGAACGTTTTGGTATATGAACAGCTAAAATAAATGATGCAGAAGTGGTTGGACTGACAAAAATAAAAGGAAATTTTTAAAAAGAACAAAAACTACTATACTGTACAGTATTTGATATTTTAGCTACACAATTTCCAGCCTCTGTGCTTGAAATCCCGTCTCTCCTGTGACTAAAGGTACATTTTATAATCTGTACAGGATTAAACTGGTTAAACCAACGTGTCTCCTTGTCTCTCCAGACTTGGGTCAACTCAGCACCRTCGTGTCCGAGTGCTTCGTTCGCTTCTTCGTAGAGTTGGTGGGACACTATCCGCTCTTCATCACTGGCGAGCGAGAGGATGGCTACTCTTCCTCGTCCTCCTCCTCTCCGGCTTTCTGCTCCTTCCAGCGTGACGGTTTTCGGAAAGCCATCCCATCCAAGACCGTCCGCCGCTTCCTGGAGGCCTTCATGGAGACCCAGATGTTCGACTGCTTCATCCAGGAGAGGGAGCTCTCCAGGCAGGCCCCGAGAGGTACCGGATCAGAAAGACGAGGGTCAGGTTTGTTTAAATAAATTTGTTTAGCTGTTGTTTTTGATCCTGCCTTTCTTTACCGTAGGACTCTTTGAGGTGAGGGTCCAGGAGTATTTGGACTCTATCCGTGAGAACGAACACCGGAGGGTCAACAGGTTTTTGTTAACCTTGGGTGAGGATGAGTTGTTACGGTCGAACAAACTCAGCTGRATCATTTATTTCTCTAAAACCTGGTTTCTTTTCTGTTTCTCCAGGAAACAAAATGAAATTCCTTTCCAAGAAATAACAGAAAGAGGAACACTTYGTTGCCTGCTGATTCATCAAATCAATTAATAATCTAATGGTATTTTTATTAAAACAGTGTTTATTAATGATAGTCTGTGTTTGGTTGATTTAATAAATGGCTACACCAGCCAAAAAYGAACAATGTGGTTTATCTGTCTCACAGTTTTATAGGAAGTGTTTTAATGCAGGTTGGTAGTTGTAGTCTTTCTAATGTCCAGCAGGAGGGAGTAAAAGTTTTCACTGCCAGGACTGTCTTAATGATGGTGAATCATAAAAAGACACTAACTAGTCTGTTATGATGTGRGGAGTTAACATCCAGTAAATTTATTGCCTCGTGACAAGTTACAGTCATTAAACCACAATGTATTTAAATCTTCTATTCAGTACCATTGCATCAGAGCCACTAAGAGCTAAAATTATCAAAGGGTTAGCTAAAAGATAAATGTTGCAACACAGTCACCAAGAGCTGAAAGTWTCAAAAGAATAGGAACAGCTAAACGTGGCATCATAGCCACTAAGAGCTGAAAGTATCAAAAGGATAGCTAAATGCTAAATGTTAAAACAAAGCCACTAACGGCTAAAAGTATCAAAGGGATAGCTAAAAGCTAAATGTTAAAACACAGCCACTCAAAGCTAAAAGTATCAAAAGGATAGCTAAATGTGGCAACACAGCCATCAAGTGCTAAAGAATATAAAAAGGATAGCTAAAAGCTAAATGTTAAAACACTAACAGTTAAAATTATCATAAGATAGCTAAAAGATAAATGTTGCAACACAGTCACCAAGAGATAAAAAGTATTAAAAGAACAGGAACAGCTAAACGTAGCATCATAACCACTAAGAGCTGAAAGGATCAAAAGGATAGCTAAATGTTAAAACACAGCCACTAACGGCTAAAAGTATCAAAGGGATAGCTAAAAGCTAAATGTTAAAACACAGCCACTCAAAGCTAAAAGTATCAAAAGGATAGCTAAATGTGGCAACACAGCCATCACAAGCTAAAGAGTATAAAAAGGATAGTTAAAAGCTAAATGTTAAAACACAGCCACTAACAGCTAAAAGTATCAAAAGGACAGCTAAAAGATAAATGTTGCAACACAATCACCAAGAGCTGAAAGTATCAAAAGAATAGGAACAGCTAAACGTGGCATCATAGCCACTAAGAGCTGAAAGCATTAAAAGAATAGCTAAATGTTAAAACACTAACAGCTAAACGTATCAAAAGGTTAGCTAAAAGATAAATGTTGCAACACAATCACCAAGAGCTGAAAGTATCAAAAGAATAGGAACAGCTAAACGTGGCATCATAGCCACTAAGAGCTGAAAGCATTAAAAGAATAGCTAAATGCTAAATGTTAAAACACAGCCACAAACAGCTAAAAGCATCAAAAGGATAGCTAAAAGCTAAATGTGGCAACACAGCCATCACGAGCTAAAGAGTGTGAAAAGAATAGCTAAATGCTAAGTGTTAAAACACAACCACTAAGCTAAAAGTATCAAAAGGATAGCTAAAAGCTAAATGTGGCAACACAGCCATCAAGAGCTAAATAGTATCAAAAGGATAGCTAAAAGCTAAATGTTAAAACACAGCCACTAAGCTAAAAGTATCAAAAGGCTAGCTGTAAGTTGAATTTTGCCAGCTTCATTTAAACTTCAGATTCTTGAGTTCCCAGTCTCGACTCCCAGTTGATGGAGGTTTCTTTACGCTCCTKAGACACTCTGTCCTCAGCTTTCTGTGGGGTACACACCATGATCCCTAAAAGTCCTGTGACTACCTATTACCCTTCGAACAAGAAAATTGATAAATGACATATGTGATGATGCTAATCACAGGACACACCATAGTTCAACTCATCCACATGGCCTTTTCTCATTGTACCATGCGTTTTGTCAACTACAGAATGACTAGACCTACCGGTAAGTACTCAATCAACAGAAATAAATATCATCCAGCTGAAAGGAATGCATAAAGCATCAGAGAATGATCTTTTTTGACAAGCTCTAAAAGGTCGGGGAACAGTTTTTTTTAAACACACATGTTCAGCGAAGCTTTCACAAAGTTACAAATGTAAAACTCATCCCACAGTTTCCCCATCTGGCTCCTCGTCTGCAGAGCCCAGAGATGGATGGATGTGGTGAGAGAAGAGCTCTGACTGCTGCTAAAATGTTTGTTCAGCTCAACCTGGTTCCAGGAGCTTCAACGTGTTTTCACTGCCTGAACCTAAAACCTCAAGTGTCACACGCCGTTTCCGGCTAAAACACCTGGCTGTGGCTCCGACTACAAGAGGCAACTATGGTTCGGGGTAATCCAACCAGCAGAGGTTGACCTCATTTATTTCACCACTGCAAACAAACAAAAAAGTCTTTCCCCCGCCCAGTCGGAGAGCGAGCGSTCTTATCTGCCACTTAGAAGATAACAATAGCTTGTTGAAACTCTAATCTTCACCACAAAGTGCCTTCCACGAGTGCCTATTACCTGGATTCCACCTTTAAGAGWTGCCATTCAGCAATAACTGCACACTTGAAAATATCTACCTGCATGTAAGAACCTGCAGTCAGATCCAGCTGCACGCAGGCAGGCAGGTATGTTTTATATTATCAATAAAAATCACACAAACATCGCAGCCTATTAAAACCAACAACCCCGTTCGGCTATGAACGCTCTCTGGAGATTTATCGACCTCATTTTCAAGGTTTCCAAACTTGCATTTTAGTCTCTCTTGAGGTTGCCTTTACTAATTGCGTGATTTATGGCGTGATTTATGGAGGCTCGGAGGTGCAGCAAGAAAGGAGCGCTCGCCATCAATCAAAATGACAGGTGTAATGTCATCGGCTGCCATTTTGGTTCAGAGGTTGTTTTTTTTTTGTACACTCACACCGGGAACCCTCAAGAAAAAAAACAAAACAAAACAAAAATAAAACAAAACATAGATTTAAATATGAAACACAGAGGATGTAAACAAACTACCAGCAGAACACAGTAAACGCTAAAAAGCCACTTAACAGTAGCTAAAAGGGGCAGAACATTAGCTAAAAGCTACTAGCAGAACACACTAAAAGCTAAAAAGTAACTGAACATTGGCTAAAAGGAATAGAACAGTAGATAAAAGCTAATAGTGGAACACTAAACACTAAAAAGTAACTAAACATTAGCTAAAAGGGACAGAATATTAACTAAAAGCTACTAGCAGAAAAGCTAAAAAGTAACTGAACATTAGCTAAAAGCTACTAGCAGAACACACTAAAAGCTAAAAAGTAACTGAACATTAGCTAAAAGCTACTAGCAGAACACACTAAAAACTAAAAAGCAACTGAACATTGGCTAAAAGGAATAGAACAGTAGCTAAAAGCTAATAGCGGAACACTAAACACTAAACAGTAACTAAACATTAGCTAAAAGGGACAAAATATTAGCTAAAAGCTACTAGCAGAAAAGCTAAAAAGTAACTGAACATTAGCTAAAAGCTACTAGCGGAACATACTAAAAAATAAAAAGCAATTGAAATTGAGCTCAAATGAGCCAAACCTTAGGTAAAACCTACCAGCAGAACACACTAAAAAGGAACTGAACAGTAGCTAAAAGGGACAGAACAGTAACCAAAATGACAAAAAAGTAGCTCAAAGCTACAATCAGAACACATTAAAAACAATAAAGCACCTGAACATTAGCTAAAAAGAGCAGCTAACATTAGCAAAACAGCGAATGTTAAAATTGTCAAACACGTTTGAACATAAGCAAACCAGTATCAAAAAGTAATAAAGCTAATGCTAATGTTAAATGAGCAGATCAGCAGCGCTATTAGATGATTAAAGTAACAAAAAMATTAATATGGTAAAGCTAAAAACAGTAAAATTGTGACTTTTTACAACCGTAGTCAAAAGCTTCAAAAAGGTAGCTAACAGCTTAAAGTAGCCAAACGCAATGTATATGTTAAGTAGAAAAACAGTAGCTAAAAGCTAAGAGTAGCAGAACAGCAGCACGATGCAGCAGATTTTAAAGAAAAAAAGGAACTGAATCAGTCTCAGTGTATTCAATGCGAATTTTGATTTTAAGCAAAGTTTCATTATTTAAAATGAATAAAAAGCTAAATAAATTAATAAGTAACATCAGACTTATTCTGACCGATCTGAATGTGTTGATGGAGAAAGTAAAAAAAATGTACAAGAGAAATTATAAATCGAAGGTGGAAAAAGACGAAGATGGACGTGGAGTTTGGGGTTTAACCTTCTTTTCATGCCTTTTGTTTCTCCTCTCTTTGATCTCAGATTTTAAAATGAGAAAAAAGGGTGAAGCTTGTAAAAGAGAGAGAGAGAAAAAAGAAAAAAAGTTTGCAGTGAGGCTCAGGCCACACACATCGATGTTCAGACATAAGGCTGAGTCAGTCAGCCTCGTCTGCACGTGGTCCTGATGTGTCCAAGTCTGTCCATCACCTCTCGTTAAAACAACTGTTGACAAAAGCTAAGACCTTCCTCGCCCCCTTCTCCTAATCACTCATTTATTCATTAAAATAAAACAACTTAGCCCTACTCCAAGTATAAAAGGATGTCAGGATTAAAGATGAAGTGGAGCCTGGAGGGAGGACATGAACTCAGTCGTGCACAGATGGACGGCTTGTCGTGAATTCTTCAYGCTGCAGGGTGGTCCGCTGTCTAAATGTCATCATGGAGACTCATCTCTCCTTCTGATGCATGAGTCTGAAGACGAGGCTTTGACTCAAAATCTGAGGAAGGTATGGTTTTTCCCCCCTATTAAACAGGGGATATTTTTGTGATATTTCTCGTAAAAAAACAGAAATTTAAATGGATCATCTTGTGTTTTTGGGTAAATTTTGAAAAACTAAATGTGGAATCTGATCATGCTCAAAGCATGTGATTTTAGCTCATTGTCTTTAAAATTCAATGATTTGTCACATTTTTGTTTACTACTTTAGATTCAATCATTTATAATTTAATTTAAAAACAAAACAAATTCTATATACAAATA
>NW_013952636.1:363393-372979 GCF_001266775.1 Austrofundulus limnaeus
GCTTAGCTTGTTTGTCACGCTAGCGCCGAGCCAATACACATAAGGTAATATAGCGTGAGGGCTAACAGGCTACGCTGAGGTTCTTCTTCCATGAAGCAGCTCTGTTGTCCTCCATCCATATTTTCAGTTACAGGCTGAGTCATTTCTACCTTCTCCTCATGAAGATTAACCTTCAGGGTGGATATAGCTCGCTAGCATCCTCGCACCGATGACCTAGTTGATGTCATCATTTACCCAGAATGCTTTGCGTGTAAATAAAATGGCTCTGTCTGTGTTAAAATATATGTAAAAAATTTACAAATCTAAACAGCCTACAGTATTTTTACAGTCTTTATTTTACAGTTAAAATAAATGTTTATCAAATAAAGTTTAATGTTACAACTAACCGTGGATCCCTTTAAATTGGCCAGAAAGACATGAAACATGTTGAGTGACAGAGCTGACTATAAAGGAGGGAAACACACGTTATTTCCATTATTATCACGTCAACATTTAACTCTGGGTGCTTTATTGTGACGGCCATTATTTTCCCATTCACGCACATCATTATTTCACCTCTCTAATGAACGTGTTGTAGGTGCTATTATTTTTAATTACTGTAATTAGGTGTAAAGTGAGGCCTAATGTGCAGGCATGCTGACACAGAGAAGCTATTTGCAGAGTTGATAATTACGAGCTGCCAGAGAGAGAGAGCGACGCTGCCAGCTTTTTGAGCTGTCAATCAGCCGTCATCGCCCTGCGTTGTCRTTTTATTGGTGATTAGAGCGGTTTATCTTTAGGTGGTCATGTAGGTTTTATCTGCAACTGTGGTAGGCGTGGCTAAAACAACATCACATCATCTGTAACTGATTAACTTTTGGAGTCAACCCAATTCAAGTTGGCAATCCCAGCTAACCCACCTTAGAAAACATAAAACTGGCTACAGTTTTACAGATCCTGAACTCAAGTTTGGTATGGTAGTAGCTAAGAGTCTTCCAAAACTTTGTAATTTCTCAACATAAGACCTTAGTTTAAAACCCGTTTAAAACTAGTTTAAAACTAGGTCTTCAGTTTTTATCTTTTATTTGTTTTTGTTTGAAAAACCTTTTGAGTCACTACACAGCAGCCTATAACGTCCCTGAATCTCTCTTAAAATGACAATAATTTTAGTTCCTGTTCTTTATCCCCACTTCAATCATCTAACATTAATCCATCTTTAGKTTTTTTTTTCCCTGCTCTGGTCTGGAAAATCTGTGAACTGTTATGGCTGCCTTTTTTATCAGTAACAGTGCCAAGTTGGTTACTGAAGGGCAGCTTAAATCATTATATTCAGGTTTTAATACTGAAAATCAACCACAGACTGAAATATATTCAACATGTATTCACTTCGCTGGACTTTTCAAGTTCAGAGTGAAAGAAGTACCAATAAAAGTGGGCAAAGAGACTTCCTGAACACGTTGGAAAAAGATTAAAAATTAAAGCGTTTAAAAGGAGGGAAAACTCTGTGTGTTAGTCTCCTGGGTGCAGATTTCTAAAACTCCAGGTGTCATTTGAGCTGCTGAAACAAATTCTTTCGCAGTGGTTTGAAAATTTAAATATAGGAATGTTATACTAAACATACAAACCCCATTCCACGGAGACACGCTTGGTGTTTATGTAAGGAACCGAACCAGAAGGACACAAATGCCTGAAGTTCCACTATTTCACAAAACAAGCTGATGCGTTTTTCATCAACTATCGGGCTATTTTAATTTGTTTAAAGCAAACTGAGTCACCTAATAATCATATCTGGCCATGTTTAGTTGTTTAATACTAAAATGTTTGTTGTTAGCTTCTGAAAACGAAAGAGTCCACAAACAAAAGATGTCAAAAATGGATTTTAGAAGAAAAAAAAATATATATATATATATATCAAAAATGTGCCACGTTTTGTTCGAAAATAAAGAAGAACATTTAAATTAGAATTAAATTAAATTCAAAACATATATACATGAGATATGTCATTTGATTTTGCAATTTACGACATAATTCAAATCATAGTCACAGTCAATGGATGAAAAAAATACGGAAAAAGAACAAATATTTTAAAATTGTAGGCATTGGGCCTAGGTATTGGAAAGTTATTTCCTGAGCAACAACAACGATGTTCCAGTAAAAAAAAATTCTAAAATGTTTTTTTTTTAGTCTTTTTGCATGTCCTCATGTATGTTTAGCACAAAAAGCAAGTAAATTTGTGTTTGGTGGATAATTTCTTTGTTGTAACAATGCTTCTTTTCAATAAATCTTATACCAGCAAAAAAAGTTGTTTGGCAGAGAAGATTTGGCCAACTTTTCATGTGCACAACTCACATGGTCAACTCTGCGGCTCATCCCACAAATGCATATTCCTTACAAATGTGGCTCCATTTAAAAGGGAAATCAACAGGCTTTCAAACAGTATACCAGTTTATTGCCAATAACCATTGTTACAACAAAGAAATAATCTACCAAACACAAATTGCCTTACAGTTTGCACTAAGTTTAGATGATTTAATTAAGCACATATTTAAAGATGTTGGGCTAGCGATGGAACTGGTACTTTTCAGTTGGTACGATTTGACCAGCAGCTTTTGTCGGATGGTGATCTGTTTTTACATCCCACAGCTACAAGAGGAGATAAACAGAAAAATAGTTGCTGAACTCCAACTTCAAGTAGTTGGATCACTTTTTGACAAATGTGGGAAAAGGGGAAGTGGTTGGTCTGGATATCATATCGCGCTAAAAGCCACCAGCATCCTGTGAGTGACGAGCACAGTTGTGTGTGCCGAACTATCTACGCAGCAGAAGAAAGTTGATTTTTTTTTCTTTATTTGTTCACTGGAAAAGAGCTAAATGTTTGACTTGTCAAAACACACGGAGATACTTTCAACAATAAAGTCAAAAAGGTGGGGTTTTTTTGTTTGTTTTTACAGTGATTTATGGCATTCCCCAAAAGTCTTTTTCACTTTGTAACATTGCCTTTTGGCCACTATTCCCTACTCTTGCAAATGCAGCAGCTTGAGCCAAACGTTTTCACTTTTGGACTTCAGACTCAACAAGCTGATTGACCAGCGGCCAGCGTGTCCCCGCTTGAACCGTTTCAGCGCAGTTGGGTGGGATCTAAACTTTCTCCTGTCAGGAATCACTTTAGGTGGCTGCGTTTGGGTCAACGGACCTCAATCCATGTTGTAGATTAATAACTAGTAGATCSACAATGCAAAGGACTCCTCCAAACTCAAAGATATGAAGGGAGATAAAAGTAATCAACAAGAAAACCTGGAAAATACGTCTGAGGTTTTTAAAATACAAACTGTTGAGGAGGTTCAGAAGTTTAAACTTTTTTTGTACCACCACTGACCGAGTCCATAACAACCAAGCTCCCAAAAAAAAAAAAAAAAAAAAGAAAAAAAGAAAACCACTAGACTGAACATAGTAAACACGGTAATTCAAGAGATAACTCGGCAGCGCCTGAAGAGAAATTCCTGAGAGATGAGGCACGTGTCTGAGGATCCGACAGGGCCGAGTGGAAAAACAAAATCCTCAAATTCCAAAAATCCTACCTCACCGGGTCTCATTCAGAAATGTGTCTGGCCTTATGGGAAACACTTGGACAAATATAGACTCCGTCCCTTCATACATTGTGTCTCTTGGTGGCTCTGGAAGCCGCCTACGGAGGAGGGGAGGGTCTCCGCCCGGTCGTGACCTGAAACATTCTTACCATATTTACACGTTTGTTCTTGGACACGGGAGAGCATCTGCACTGTAAACGCTATATTTCTTAACTGGATTAGGTACTTTAGATGCACAAAAGAAGTGATCAAGAGCTTATTTATTAAAAAAGTATATGTCACTTCAAAGTAGCTCTACAGCACCTGCAATTCAAATATTTTTAGATCTAAGAAAACATTTTCTTAAGTTTCTAGAGACGTTCTGGTTTTTCCAGCTACATTACTTCACCACCATCTGTGGTAGTTTTGATACGTTTAGGGAAGTTAGGGAAATTATCCATCCATCCATTATCTTTACCCATTTCTTTCTTTCAGCATCATGAGTGTCACTGGTGCCCATGTCCATGAGTCACTGTACAAGGGCCATCTCAGGGCCACATATCTAGGGACAATTTAGAGCAGGGCTGTTCAACTAAATTGCTCCGGGGGACCACAGTTAATGCAGGTCAACAGCTCAGGGGACGAACATCCAGCAAAAAGTTATGTTAACAAACCAAGTACCATTCTGTTACCTATGAATTAGTTTATTTTGCTGTATTTAATCATGAATACAACATACAGAACCCTACAAAAGTAGTGATAATTAAACAATATCAAAAACAAAAAGAACACATTCTACCTCCTGTTTAACACAAATATTATTTTGACATCTCTGACCTGCCAAAATTTTAAACCAATTTTATTTTCACTTTCATAGATTTATCTTCACTTGCTTGTAATTTTAACTGCCTTGAGTGTTCATGGAAATGGTTTTTACCAGCTTCTAGCCAAGTTTCTGGCGTTTCTTTAGATACCAACATGTCTATGTTTAACTAAAAGAACTTAAGCCGGGTTCACATCTAACACGTTTTGAGCAGCCAAAATGCGCCTGACACCTCAAGTTGGACGCTTGTCAATAATGTCCGCAGAGACCGAATGTGACTAGACGCGCATCTAACCTTTTCCACTAGTGCCACTTAGTGTAGTGTCGGTACGGTTTGGTACGGTTCAAAGCCATWTCCATTAGGCCAGATCCTTGGAACCAGACCTTTTTTTAGTACCTGCTTCGTTGTGGTTCCAAGTGGTCCCAGTCGACACCAAAATGCGACATCAGAACACTGTTCGTCACTGATTGCCTAGGGGGTGGAGTCACTGGTTGCATCTGAGCTGCCTTAACAACAACTCGAGGCGCCATTTTTTCAATTGTAGCAGTGACATTAGTCGTGTTTCCATCCAATTTTAATTCGAATTTTTAGCGAACTTTTAAAATTTCAGAAGTTATTCAGCAAATGTGTTTCCATCTCTCATTTTGCGCATTAATTCTTTTTTTGAAAAACCCAAAAACCACCTCCACCAACCGCCCAAAACACACCCACTGGAACCGGACTGGAACATCAATGGAAAAGCAACCGAAATGACCCGTTCCAACACTGACCATACCGACACTACAGTAAGTGGCACTAGTGAAAAAGGGCCTAGAAGATGCGCGTCCACCATTGACTTTGTATATAAACTGGCTGCTTCGGCTGCTCAAAACGCGTTCGGTGTGAACCCAGCTTTAGAGTAATTAAAGTAGAAAACCGGGGGGGGGGGTTGAGCTTAAGTGATGAAAGAACCAATTGGCGGGCCGAACTTTGGTCACTCCGCCAGTTAAATATTCACATTTTTGGTTTGTCTGAGGAAACCAAATTACCTGGAGAAAACCCACATATGCACAGAGAGAAAATCCAAACTTCACCCAGAACGATCTTTGATCTGGAATTCATCCAGCAACGTTCCATGCAGCCCATTAGGGACACAAACCAAGTACAAATACCAGAATACAACCGAAATCTGAGTACAGAGGAAGACAGGTGGAGAAAATGTGATGCGTCAGCTACAACGTTACATTTGTCTTGTGCTAATAAAAAAAAAAACACTTGCCCTCACCCTGCTACAGCCAGTAACCCGCTGAGCTGTGAGTATCGGTGACTAGTTGTTGAGTGGCATTTCTGAGTGGCATTTTACTCACCATAACCCCAACTTCCTGTACGAATGTTTGCCAATCACAACACCTTATTTTACCAACCCCCACCCCCACTGCTGGCCAAGAAAGCACACTCTCCCTTCGCAAATAAAAACATGTGGGTTAAAATATGATCATTTTAAAGTACCAGTATGTCTCATTACATCCCTGGTATCACTAGTGAGACGGAACTGCTACAACTAAAGAAAATAATATTTGTACATTCTTGGCTTTTGCTCAGTTGAACTAACATAATATTTATTTTGTAGTAAAATGCTGAAATAACTATTTTATACAAATCAAAGTTTACAAATCACCAAGTTAAAAGAAGCAGCTACTACTGCTCTTGATTTAACAGAGCTGACTTTATTTGAATACAAGCAGGACTCAGTAAAAAAGGCATAAATAACAGCCATGCAAGTTGTGTTTTATTGCCACTAAATCCAGATGTTGCACGATGGGATCATTCGGGGTAAGAGGTAAGGCCCACAACCTCGGCAGGAACTCTCTAAACCCCTCAGCTCTCGGCGCTGATCCTGACACAGCTCATTAAACTGTGATTATTCTGCTCCCGAGGGTTTGGGCCCGGGACCAGCTCGTTATAAAGGCAACAAAAAGCAGAGCTCGCCGAATGAATCTTATTAATGCCTCCAATCAACATCATCTGTAATGGTAGTTTATCTCAGAGCAAAAAGCTCCACATATGCGTATCGTAAGATGGAAATGAACATTATATAGGAAGCAAAGAGGAGAAATTCGCTAGAAAGGTGCCTTGGGTGCTACAGGCTATTATAATTACACATACTCTCCAGCTTTCTCCTTCCTAGCTCATTATCCCGCTTTCAAATTTTCCAGAGAGTTGCCAAGAGCGTGGCTGATGAACCTGATCTGATCAGGAACAGATCTCAAATAGAGGTGAAACTACTGAGGTCCAGTCCTGCTCTGGTAATCCAGCTTGGTAACCTAATAGTTATTACATTTTAATGGTCAGTGTTCCGCTTTAGCAAAAACAGCAGTGCTTTTTCACTTGAGGTGTTTAATTTAACTAGTTCACCATTTAAAGTTTAACACATTATAAAGCCAAATGAGTTGGTCTAAAACATTGTTTTACATTAAAATAAGAGATTAAAAACTGTGGGGGTATGAAGTAAAAAGCTGTGCAGTCACATACCATACATGCCAACCAGCTTGAGCAACCATCATCTTAACATTTTTTTTAAAAGAGGCAACACTGACAGCGTGAAATATGAGGTACGCTGCAGAAACTGAGACACTAATCTGTGTTCCACCTCATTGTGGAGAGAGCTCATGTATCATGTAAAGCACTGGGTCTAAGTTATGAAAGGGTGGTAGCAGAACTGAGCCTGTGCTGGATGTGTTTATTTAAAAAATCCAGCAATTACTTAAATATGCCTTAAAGATATGCTCAGCAAAAGAAGAATGCCGTGTGTGTATATTTAGAGTAAATGTCAGGGTAGTTACAGTCAAAACACCACATAGCAGCGCTAATACGCCACTGACGTTAAAACGAACGACTTCCTGGCATTAATGTGCCGGAAAGTCATTCAGGAGAGACCTCGGCTTTCATTTTCTATTAATGTTACATAGACCATTTGGAAAAAGCTGAACCACTAAGATCTGCAGCTACTTCCTGTGACAGTTTCAGTATTTTTTGTTTTTGCACATCTACGGTTTATTGTTTTATTGCCTTGTGTTGAGATTAGGCCACACGCTGTGAAACGAGAAGMGCTAGTTTACGGATGATGTATATTTGCGTGACCACACACTGCACTGTTTCTATGTTTTTTTTTATCAAATGCCTTCAGCTGTTTTTGTATGATAATAAAACTTTACAAAATTTGATAATATAACAAAGCATTTAACAAAAAATAAATAAAAAGCATTTATAATTTTGGTTTAGCTCCAGTTTGAGTATTGTAACTGCACTTTATTTAACATTTCATTGCAGCATAAATATTAAAATAAAAATGTCAGCTAAAAGCTAAAAGTAGCAGAATGTTAGCCAAACGTTGCAGAAAGCTATGCACTTTTATCAAAATGCTAACTAAAGGCTAAAAGTAGAATGGTAGGTGAAACCAACACAATTATCAAAATACTAGCTAAAAGTAGCAGAATTGTAGCAAAGAAATAGCAGAACAGTAGCTAAATGCTAATATCAAATTCCTAGTTAAAAGTTAAAAATAGCAGAATGGTAGCTAAAACCAAAAATTACCAAAATGATAGCCAAAAACTAAAAAAGTAGAAGAACGGTAGTCAAAAATTGCAGAATGAAAGCTAAACACTAATATTAAAATGCTAGCTAAAGGTTAAAAATAGCAGAATGGTAGCTAAAATCTAAAAGTAGCAAAAAAGACAAACAGATTAGGATTTCAAAGAAAAAAAACTTTAGAGAAAAAATTTATAGAAAAAAATGGTAAAAGTTAAATATCCTAAAAAGTATAAAGGTTACAAAAAACATCAGTACCCGTCTTCTGAATGAGTCCAACATTTGGATGTATAAATAGTTAAAACTGTACAAAGAAGTCGCTGTTGGATTTGTTGGATTGCAAAAACTTTTAATCTTTTATGATGGTGCGTCTAATCTTAGCCTGAATGTTTCATCTTGCAACGTTCCCATGCCCCACTGTCACCCAAGAACACAGTCAACTAAAACGTATTTCCTCTGCGGATATTTTCATTTTTTTAATAAAATTTATTTTCGTAGTGATCTGGTGAGGACCCCTGTGCTYGACTTCATAGCTCACATTTTACAGCACGGTGCTGGGTGAGGCAGATGTTTGGGTTTCTGCTCAGTGCCATCTGGTGACTCTGTCTTCTCGGCTGGATGTAGATTTTACCGTTGAAAAGAAAAGTTGGACAGATGAGCGTATGAAAATAACCCCAAAAAGAAGAAAGCTTTGGTGAGAAACAACCGAAGGGGAACAGTATCGATGTAGATAAAAGGAGAGAAACTTGGATTTGTGTGTGAACTAAAACGGGACAACAGATGGCTGGATGGCGAGAGTTTAGCGTGTGAAATTGTGGGAAATAGGAAGCAGGAAACAGGAGGGCGACAGGAACACACACACACGCTGTAATATTCATTTTTTCACACACTTTAGAGAATTAAAAACTGCACAGAGTAAAATTTACAATCCCTGCCCCACTGAAACTCATGCAATCACTTCAGGATTTATCACTCATGTAGCAATAAAGCCACATTATGAACAAGCTGCGAAACATCAAACAGAGCCGAGGATAGTTGTTTTGTGTGTCTGTTAGCAAGATATCTCACAAACATTTGGGGGGGATTTTAATGAAAGTTTCAGAAATAACCACTTGAAGGACCTCCTGACAGATCAACTTTTGAAGTCATCTCAATTCAAGATGGCCATCAGAGCAAACCAATCTTAGCAAAACACAAAAATGGCTAAAATTTAGCCAATAATGCAGATATTGAGCTAAAAAGCCTTTGATTTATATCAGTGAACAATATAAAAAGTTACAATGAGTCACATATCCATGAACGCTTCTTCAGCATATTGAAAAGATTTGATATTTTGATCACAGAAATACATCCAGCAGGATTTTGTTAGGAAATTTAGACAATCAGCGCAGCTGTTTCATGTTAAATAAAGACGGTGGGGATGGGGGGTGGCTACGATTTTGAAACATCTGGACTTTTTTTATTTTTTATGCTTTCGGTGCTCTTAAACCACAATGAGGTGACTATGGCACAGATACAGCGGGTAAAATAAGGATTGAACACGTCACCATTTTTCTCAGTAAATATATTACTAGAGGTGCTAATGACATGAAATTTTCACCAAATGTTGGTAACAACCCAAGTGATCCATACATACAAAGAAATCAAACC
>NW_013952636.1:374398-385593 GCF_001266775.1 Austrofundulus limnaeus
GATTTCTTTGTATGTATGGATCACTTGGGTTGTTACCGACATCTGGTGAAAATTTCATGTCATTAGCGCCTCTAGTAATATATTTACTGAGAAAAATGTTGGCGTGTTCAATACTTATTTTACCCGCTGTATGTCTGAGACAAGAACGGGCTGAAAAACTGTTTGAAACATCTAATAGATTCAGTTTATTTCTATAGAAAGACCTGCAGATTGCATCAAATCTTCACTTCTCCCATTCTGAGCAGCACACTGGTGATAGTGGAAAGAAACAACTCCCTTTAAACAGGAAGAAACAAACAACAGAACCAGAACTGGGCTCAGGATGTGCAGCCACCTGTCTCGACTGGCTGGGGTCAGAAAGGACAGGCAGGAGATACAGACACAGAACAGCTGGTCCAGGTGTCGTTTCTAAAAGCAAGGAGCCTCAAAAGGTTAGCAAAAAGCTAAAATTATCAGAAGGTTAGCTAAACACTAATGGAAAATGCTAGCTTAAGGCTAAAAAGTAGAAGAATGTTAGCTAAAGATGGCAGAAAGCCAGCTAATAACTAATACGGTGAGAAATTAGAAAATTAGATAAAAATTGAAGCAGCTACTGTGCAGAAAGATACTGTATACAGTTACAGGAAATTACAGTCATGACAGACTTCTGGGAAATGAGTTAAACTCAGTGTGTGCAAATTGAGTTGAACTCGGGTTTGTGCAAATTGTTTCAGTTTCAGTCACCAAGTCCAGTACAGGAACAAAAACAATGAACAATTATTATTATTATTATTATTGGTTGTAAGTGAAATGATTTCGAGGTAGAGTTATTTGATGTGCAAACACAAACATGTATGATTACACAAAATGCACGAGTATGCACGAGTATTTCCAGTTTGCAAGCCATATTGGTAATGTAATGAGGGGGATCCATGTATTCATGTCTACATAAAAGTCTAAGTTTGTCACCTATGTTGAGTAAACATTTTGTTTTCCCACAGCAGCAGGGACAAGAGAAGGTATTTCCTTGTCCTGAGCCGTTGCATTTTACAGCTGGGAGTTGTTTTTGTTTATGACAACACTGTGGTACAGACAGAACTTTTCTTTTCTCCATTAAGACTGAACAAACCAAAACTCATTGTTTCGGAGCACAAAGAGGCTAGGCCTCGCTTTGATCCTTTCCCTGAAAGTTGAGCCAGACCGCAACCCTGAGTTGCTTTGATGCATAAACAAACTAAAAAATGAAACTAATAAAACGAGTAGAACTGAAACCAGATTCACTTTTATATAAAAAAAACACTCTAAGTTGAAAATACAACCCCTTTTTGACCTGAACTCAAAATAAACCCATCACCACTAGACCAGTTCCAGTGCTTTAGATTTCCAGCAGTGTATGTGTTAGGAAAGACTGTCAGCTACTACTACACCAAACTTAAGCTCGTTATCTGTAAAATGTACAGAGTTATGGCCATTTTTGTTGGTTGAAGATTACCAGTTCCAGCAGCCATCTTGAACTGGGTTGACCCCATAAGTTAATTTGTGGATTTACATTTGATTACTGTTTTATCAGATAGTTTAAAAAAGGTTTTGTCCATTGCTTCATGAAATATTTTGCTAACACACCAGGGCAAAGACAATGCAGAAGTAGTGACAGTGATATGCCTGACCACCACCAGGGGGCGGCGTGTTCAAATCTGAATCCCAATGCTTTTCTTGATCTTATTTCCCTGCTTTGAATTCTTTATCTGTGCAGGAATCAGTTTGTAAAGATGAAATCAAACTGTTTGTATTTTGTCTTCGTAGCCAGGAGCCATGAAAAGTAACTAGMCTAAAAATATTGTATATTTAACTCTTTTTCGTGTCACAACAAATGGGAAAAAAAAACTACCCTGACTGGATCAAAACATTTTTCTCCCTCTCCACAGACGGTTAAAACTCGACTCCCTCTCCTCTCAGAGTCCCAAAACAATTCATCTCGTAAAATCCAGACGTGACTCGCTGTATGTGAAAACGTATGGCTCCCGTGGGTGCCGTGAAAGAAAATTACTGGCCACAAGACAGCCGGAGAGGATTCTTGTTTTCTTGCTTTTCTTCTGTTAGCAGTGGGGGGAAGAGAAAAAGAAAAAAAGAAGAACATCATGTCAGTGGGGACGGGTGAAGTTCTGGTGCGGCTGGGTGGTGCTAATCCAGCCTTGTTATCCAAAGTATCCTCTTAGTCCATAAAACTGTCAGGGTACAGAACGAACGGAAGTGATGGCTCCTCTGCGAGAAATTTAATTCAACTTTTGTTACCCTCATATTAAGAAAAGGGGTTGATTTGGAATTAAAATGCCTGCGTCTGTTAATAAAATAAATCACAAACCAATGGCTGGACTTCAACGAAACTTTGGGAAATTTTAATAGGTTGTGCATCTAGAAGTGGTTACGTTTTGAAGCCAAGCCAATTCAAGATGGCCGCTGCAGCCAAATGAAATTGGAAAACACATTTTACAGATGCTGAGCTAAAATTTGTTATGGTAGCAGCTGAGACAAACTTATAATATGTAGTCCAAGATTACTTCTTTGGTTAAGACTTTGATATTAATGGTGTTAACCCCCTTTGTTTGTTAGCAAAATATCTTGTGAACAACCAGATGGATTCTAATGAAACTCTCTGGTTGGACATCTACAACTGCTTAATGTTGGGGTTATTTAAGATGTCCACCACGCCTAATTATTAGCCAAACCAAAAATGGTTGCAACTCTGTGAATTTTACAGACATTGAGCTTAAATTTGGCATGGTAGTCGCTGAGACTCCTTCAAAATGCATACCACCAAAGTCTAGTTGATCCTATTTCTGTGTTAGCAAAACAGTCTCATTTAACGTTGCCTTTTTCTCTTGGAATGATCGTTAACTTGAGGTCTGTTTGCACTTTGGGTTACATAACTCCCCCACGTCGGGGGAGATGAGGGAGATACTCCAAACACTGCTGAAAAAGGACGCCAAGTGTCTAAATCCCTTCTGTAAACACTGCTCCAGTGGCCACGTGCCAATTCGCAGCACTTGTCAAACCCTACATACATCACACGCGTTGCATCGACTCTCGTTTCCCCGCTACATGCATCACTGTTCCCTGAACTGTCTCCTTTTTAAAAGTAAAGTCTGCTCTGACAGCTGATGAGTATAAATGAGCTGTCGAAATCTTTGTTTAAAAAACAGGCCTAATTTAATCCAAATGGGTCTAATGTGTCAAAAGACCTGACCTTTAAAACTCTTCTTTCAAATATAAAGGAGAAACTGTAAAATAAGTAAAAGTTTAATTTTATTCATTTCTGTTTTATTTTGAGCAAAGTGCCGCCATCTCTAAAACGACATCTTAGTGGTTCTCATGAATGTTATTTACCTGGCTGCTAATGTATACTTACTTACACAATAATTCTAGGGTTATTTGTCTGTGCAAAGCTAATGCTAGCTAGCTACTTTGGCTKTGTCCAAAACGGCAGGCTGGGTCCTCCGAAGGCCGAATTCGTCGGCCGCATACGTCATAGCGCCGCGACGAAGGACGTCCCAAACCGAAGACTCCTCCGATGCGGCCGACAAATACGTCCTTCCTTTTCCCCGATTTCAAGGACAGGTCTGATGGATCCTTCCCGGCCCAGCATATCCCATAATGCATTGCGGCCCGACCGGAGATTTTTTAAGCTAGTAATGGCAGATGAAGCGAGAGAAAAGAATACGTTTTAAATTTAAAAATGGCGATATTAAAATTAAAAAATTTTAGCGGTTGAAATTCTAATACTTTTATCATTTGTATAGACATGTTTTTAAATATTATTTTTATCCATAAAAAAACGCAAAATAAACATGAACCTACCGCGGGTCAATTAGTTCTTCAAATGTTACCTTTAAGTTAATTTTTATTGTTTTGTGATATTAATAATGCTAATATATCGATATTTTTCTAATTTTGATCTATTTTTGCTTCTGTTTAGCATTGTCATGGTTGCTAGGTGACAAGATGTACGCTGGATGGAGGGGAGGCTAGACCGTCCAAATTCAGAGCATCTTTTTTTCCGGACTTCCCGGTCTACCAAGGACCCGGCCAACCTCGACAGGGTAGTCTGGGTCCTCCGGAGGACCCGGCCTGTCGTTTTGGACACAGCCTGTGTTAGCTTTGCACAGCTAGCTAGTTGCAGCATTTCAGGTGCAACCTAGGCCTAGGGCACTTCTAGCACAAACAAAATAAATGATTACTGATGTAAAGGTTTATAAAACAGATTTTTAATACAGTTATATTTGCAATTAGGGATAATTACCATGACGAAGAACAGATGAGCTTGATGCATGTTAACTGGACCTTTAAACAAAAACACTTTAATGTGCATGCCTTGCCAATAGGTGGCGGCAACGTCCACATTAACAGAACATAAAAATACAGAAAAAGAACAGCTTGGTTAAATATTCTCCAAAATCATTTTCCTTTAAATTATGAACAGATGTTCAAAGTTTAACAATAAATAAATAATAAATAAATAAATTACTTTACTATTAGCCTGGCCCTTGCCTTCCTACGCAGTTCCGCTCAATTCTAGTTTCCCTTCACTGCTCCGTCTGGGATTTCTCCCATAGACAAGGATTTCTTCAGGAGAATTTTTGTCCGGGCCAATCAGAGAACAGAAGGCGGAGTTTTGAACGACAACGTTGATTTTCTGCGCAKTGTCTGCTAGTTAGTTTAGCAATGGCAGTAGAAGTGAATGAAGCCAGTCTGTGTTGATAAGGCTTCCAAATTAAATTAAATTAGTCTGACAAAGCCAGCAGCTCTCATTTACAGTAGTCTCGTTCAGCTCGGTACTTCTCTCCTCTCAGTAGGGTTGTCTACAGCGTACGCACTTTCAGGTTAGCTTCTTAGCTTAGCCTCCTTCACAGTGGAGCTAGCATCCACGTACGTTGCAGCCAACCAATCCAATCGTTTTAAACTTCAACAGAGGCCACGCTTCCAGCAAGAATTGCTTCTCTGTAGACGATAGTTCAGACCCTCATACGGAGCAAAGCAAAAGACAAGGGTCTTGTTTWAACCAGGCTCCTTTACTATACAAATTAGAAATATCTTTGCTAACCCAATTATACGCAGATTACATAGATGGGTTTGACTAAGTGACTGACATTAAGAAACTCTCCAACGTTAACTCACCAAATCAGGGATGCACTTAAAAACTTCCACTTAGTATATCTCATTTCAGCCAAGTTGTCTGTTTATATTCCAGCTGTGTACATGCACACAAGAATTCCCCGTGGGGCATAAGTTAGTTTTTTTTTTTTTGTCATTGTCTAAAGTTCAGCTGACTTAGTTTGTTTTCTCTGGTGGAAAAAGCACACGTTCAGAAATGATGGGAAACTTTTACTACACCGATAGTAAACTTCGAGGAAACTAATTGTGTGTCATTATGCCCACTGCACTGCTCCTTGTTTATTTAACTGAAAGCAAACCCAAAAAGCTCCACTCTAATTGTGCGGTTGGTTTATTTTATTTGTATAAAGCAGCTTTATGTTTCTTCTAGCTTTGGATCGTGTTCTGATGTTTCCCCTTCATGTTGTGCGCAGACCGCTTTCAGTGTTTTTGTGCAAAAACATCTGGATCGCAAAGCTGGGTTGTTGTGTTTTTTTTCTTTCCTTCATTTTTGTTTCCCTCAAAACAGTCAAACAAGGATTTGGAATGAACTTTTGAGTTGGGTAATACCATCTAAAATAAAATGCTGTAAATGCTATGAAAGTGATGTCACCTAAAAGTAATTATAATTTTGGAAAAGCTGTGCCATGCAAGAATTAATTACTATAAATTTTGGAAAAGCTGTGCTGCCGTAAAATCAATTATTATAAATTATGGAAAAAGCACAGCCATACAAAAATTGGTTACCGCAGATTTTGGAAAAGCTGTGCCATGCAAAAATTAATTACCGTAAATTTTGAAAAAGCTGTGCCAATTAAAAATCAATTATGATGAATTTAGGAAAAGCTGTGCCATGCAAAAAAAATAATTACCATGTTATTTGGAAAAGCTGTGCCACCTTAGAATTAATTACCACAGATTTTGGAAAAAAAAGGTAAATAATTATTACCATAACTACCAAAGTTGCTCCAACTAAAAATAAATTACTGTTAATTTTGAAAAGTTGTGCAACCTAAAATTGCCGTACATTTTGGGAAAGCTGTGCTGTCTAAAATTTTTTTGGACATTTTGGAAAAAGATGTTTTACCTTAAAACAATTATTGTAAATTTGGGAACAGCCGTGCACCTGAAAATTAATAACCTTTTTTTTTTCGAAAAGCTGTGCCACCTAAAAAACAATTACCGTAAATTTAGGAAAAGCTGTGCCACTTTAGAATTAATAACCATAAAATTTGGAAAAGGTGCATCTCCTTAAAATTCATTACCGTAAGTTTTGGAAAAGCTGCACCATTTAAAAATTCATTAACATAAATTTGTGAAAAGCTGTGCCAATTAAAAATAATTACCACAAAATGTAGTAAAGCTGAGACATATAAAACTGATTAAACAATGCACAACTTTATATTTTGATTTAAAAAAACTCATTTTGCTGAACTTTATCTGATCTGAGTCCAAACGCGCCTTCATCTGGGTCTGGATCTGGTCCAATTTGGCTTCTAAAATTTTTCCAGCTTTAAAGCTTTTGAAAATCTGCCAAAAAACCGGTTTGTTGTAACCGAGCTGAACAGTAAAAATCTAATGATTCGTGCATCAACAAGCAGGACACAAGCAGAGATTTGTCCCTGCAGACAAGTCTTCCCTATTGAGTTTATTGGGGGGGGGGAAAGACACCAACTTGTGTCTCTTTATTTCACCCCGCGAGGGGAGACGTGGCAAATTTGAATTTCCTAATTGTCCTGGTTTCTGACTCAGACCGTTGGCGTGTGGTGAAGGCTGCCTGGCTGTTTGGAAGACACGAACACTAGAGAAGGAGGAGAAGCTAGAAGTGATTTTGTGGTATGACCAGTAAGTGGAGCATGGAGGAACCCGCTGACCTTGACATCCTCCTTCTCCTTTTTTTCTGTCTTCCCCGTCTCGTGCCATTTCCCTCACCACACTCCAACGCAAATCCAGTTTTAATAATAGACCCGGGCATGCAAGGCGTGTAAAATCATGCTGGCATTCATGCAGGATGTGTGTGTGTGTGTGTGTGTGTTTGCTTTATTGACCAGGTGTCTGTGGCTCATGAGGGGAAAGGCCTGGATAAAAAATCCATGTTGCAACAGCTCCACACGCTACTTAAAAAAAATAAAAAAATCTAGTCATTTCCTTCCTGAATGACCCATCATTTAATAAATTCTGCAAGGATTTCTACATAAAACCAACCAGAGGAACCTTCATGTGCATCTACTGGAGGTTTTATGGCAACACAGAAGACGTGTGTGTGTGTGTGTGTGTGTGTCAGGGGTGAACTTGACAGTTATAGTTCCTCATTATTCAGACCTCAGCAGTGGTTTCGCAGCCCTGTGCGGTCTGCAACGCCAGACAACAGTTATCAACAATTCATCTCGTTTTTCACACATCCCACAGCTGCACAGGAACAACAAACAAATAAAAAAATTAAGATTTTATACATTAGCTCTGACGTATGCATCTACCAAATTGCTGTTCGAGTTGTCTGTCTGTTAGCAAAATATCTCAGGAAGCAGCTGATTATAAAGAAACTCCCTGACGATAATTATCGGACGTGTTGCTGCAGCTGATGTGAAGTCATGCAGATTGAAAATGGCCGACACAGCTAATCAACCTTGGCGAACACAAAAACGGGCGCAACTCTTTCGATTTCACAGATATACAGCTAAAATTTGGTGCAGTAGTAGCCGAGAGTCACCCGCAACTCAAACTCTGAGAGCGATCAGATTGCGCAAGACCTTTGTTTAAAACTTCGGCGGTGAGGTTTATCAAATTTTTCAAACGATACGTTTTCACAGCCCACAGATGGCAAACAAAGATTAAACAGCCAAGTTTCAGCCCGACGTTAAATTTATTAGACATGACTGTGAGGGAGTTCGGTCACAGCTGGGCTGAGTCACTGCCGCCCACCTCCCTCCTCCTCCCTCTGAATTACTGTCAATGTTATCCCTGCCACTGATAAGTTTTTACTAGACAATAAAACTATATACAATCTTCCTACGACACGTGACTTTTCTGGGCAAACATTGACCGAGCTGCAACTTTCTGAAAGTCACCAGTTTTGAATTCAGAAACTGAAACCACAACGCTTTTCCAAGAACGCAAAACTCGGTTTCTAGGTCTTCCGGGAGCTGCTTCCCAACTGTCCGCCATTGGTTTTAATTACTTCCAGCTGCAAGTTATTTGGTGTTCATTTCGTGTTGGAACACTTCAGCAACATCAAAAGCACTTTGAGAAACTGATGCATAATCCACGATTAGTTCCTGCCCGATGGCTTGTTTTTGCCGTGTGTGTCACAAAAAATGCAAATATCGCCACATCTTTGCAGGAATTTATAGTTCCCCATGGAAAGCTTCAAAGCTTCGTGTTTTGTTTTTGATCAAAGGTGCCGAAGCATGAGCAGCAGCTAATCGCTGTTATTTCTACATTTTTGTTTTTGGCTTTGGCACAATTTTCAGCAGCTCCATTTAGTAACTATAATTGGTAGATATGTTGCAAATGTCACCTGCAAACTTTAGATTTGTGCACCTGTAGAGTAAAAAATATACTTGTATTTAAAATTTTCACATGCATGTTTTACACAAGTGTCCTGATGCATCTCAGTAATCCAGGTAAAAAATCAAAAAGAAAAAAATTTGTATAGGTCCTCTGGATGGGTTCTTCTCTAATGAAACGTTTCGTCTCTCCTCCAAGAGACTTCTTCAGTCTGAGAGTTTCAGGCAAAATTCAGGCTTTTAAGCMCTGCCTCCATGTGACTGATACTCACATCACATGGCTATCGTTGACACCTAATTAACACCTATTGTTAACAGGGGGTGGAGTGATACTGGCAATAGCAGCACTGTAGGAGGGGGACAACTGAAAACGGAGGCCTCCACCTCTGTTTAATGATGGACGGTCTTTCTTCACAAAAATGGCTTCTTTTACTCCTCTCTCAAACCAACGTTCCTCCCTATCAAGAATGAGAACATCCTCATCTCTGAAAGAGTGACCGCTGGCCTGTAAATGAGTGAAAACTGCAGAGTTCTGGCCATTAGACAGACGAGACGAGCTACATCTAATGGCCAGTATTCCGGGCACGTCCAGAAGACCTATACAATTTTTTTTCTTTTTGGTTTTACACAAGTATTTTTAATGTAGAGACAGGAAAAATGGTTACAAACGAGTAAAATTACTTTTACAAAAATCAAATTTTTGCAGGTGACGTTTGCAACATGTCTACCTTATGAACATCTTACAACAAACAATAAAAGTGCTAAACATTCGCAAACATAGCCACTTTTAGAGCTCAGGCATACTTTACAGCCAGAACATCAAAGTTTAAACGGGTCATGGAAAGTTGGACTTTACATAACTAAACAGGGGTAGGCATAACCATTGTTTAGGTTGTCCGAGACAACCTATTTTCATTTCGGACAACCAGATCCTGTCTCCTGGTTGTCCGGTGGACAACCAAGAAAAAAAGACCTTGATTAAAGTTCTCTGTCACGGGTGTCCGTCATTTGTAAAAATGAAAGGGAGAAAAAAACTTGGTAAAGCCGAACAGAAAACTAAACTGTAACTTTTAATAAATAAGGTCATGTACACAAGATACTCCTATTTAAGTGAAAATGTTTGACCTATGAGCAGAAAGAAGCTTATGAATGTTGAACTCTATTTCAAAGAAGAGAATGAGGAAGTTTTATTTACACAGTTCCTGTCAACCTGGCTGACTGAGAAAAATTATATATAATAAACTTTGTCTACAGAACAATATACTTGTTAAATTACATTTTTTTGTATTATTTTGGACAACCAAAACATTTGCGGACAACCAGGTTTYGTCAACAGGTTGTCCGCYGGACAACCTGAAAAATATCCTTATGTCTACCCCTGCTAAACTTGCAGTTTTTACATAATAACAGTTCAGGTTTTATGATTTTTATTCTTTGAAGATTAGTGTGATTAGAGTACCCAATAAAACATCCAAACTCCTATGAACTCCCATTGTATTTCAGCTCCGAATTTTCCATTTCAAACTGGAAGTTATGGGTTATTTTACCTCGTTATATTTGACATAAAACACTCTAGACAAGTGCTTTCCCCCCTATTTAGTTTGCCTTTTTTTCCTTCTATATAAATTCAGAGTAATTAACTGTATTGGAATAACATCTTAAAGAGTTATGATTGCAGTGTGGTAACAAATAGACTGAAATGAAGACTTGGTCATAAACATGCTCTTCTACTAAAACAAACAGACGAAATTAAAAAAGCTAGCAAACAAATACTACAGCAAAACCACCTAAACAATCCCGGGAATCAGCTAAAAATGTCACAATGATCCCAAAGTTGCACATATCAAAGATATGAAGGAGGCCTGGCAGCATTTAAAATCCAGCTTTGCTTCTCGCCTCGCAGGAGATGAGAGGACGCAGAGCCAGGCCAGGGGTCAAAGGGCAGAACTGGGCTCTCTCTCTCTGAGCTCAGATCACGTTACAGACGTCTGAACCTCCTGACACTTCGCAGCCTGATGAAAGGCTCTGCTGACTCATTGRAAACCCCAAGTGGAGCTCATTATTTGTCAATGTCAGGCTTTTAAAATAAGAAAAAAAAGACAAAGGAGGAACAGTAGATCAGAGAGTTTCATATTTGGTCGTGAGTCATGTGTGCAGTTGTGGAAACATAAGTCCTTTTTTAAAAAGTGTCATTGTAAAGTGTACAATTTTTTTCTTGAATTTACAAGAACTAACTTTTTTTCTTTAATTATTTGAGGAATTTATCCCAGTTTAAATTTTTATTTACACAAGTTTGAGAGGAAATTCATATATCTTCACCACTTTGACATTCCTATGAACCAAAAAAACAACAAAAAAACAATGTTTCTTTCATCTGTATTTTCCAAGCCGCGCAAAAGATAAAGTTTTCATTCCTACGGATCCTCCTATTGTCTCCAAGTCCTGTTTGTAATGTACATCACATGTGACCCCTCTGATCTTTTTGACCCAGTAATCTTCTGATAGAGATGCTCAACTGAGAGAGAGAGAGAGAGAGAGAGAGAGAGAGAGAGAGAGAGAGAG
>NW_013952636.1:386717-390009 GCF_001266775.1 Austrofundulus limnaeus
CAACTAAGGCAAAAATGTAATTAATTAAGAAAATCTTTTCAGGACCCCACCTTGATGTTTCGGGACCCCACTTTGGGTCCCGACCCCAACTTTGGGAAACACTGGTGTACACAACGCCATTTCTTGCATAGTGACTATTTTGACAAGTCAGACTAAAACTTGAGCAAATGTTTATCTAACTGTCCCATTTCCCAACAATCACACTGCGTTATTAAGAACCTGATTGCTTGCTAGCGCAGGTATCGTCAAGTGTTTTCTTCATGCTGCTTTAAACAGTTGTTGACTCATTTACTTCTGCTTTTAGCTCAGAAAACAACCTTCGAGAAAGAGAAGTAGATTATTTTGGTGCTTATGCTGCACATGATGCATTTTGGGGAAATACCCAGTATAATTAGAGAGTATTGATAAACCCTTGCAGAAAAGCAAGTGTCCCTGTTTGCTCTCTTTATACAGACACACTCTGCTCACATCATACAATTTGTGGAATAAGTGCAATTCATAGTTTCACCATTTGCTGGACCGTATGAGACCCATCTGCCAAAGTTCATCATTTGTACCAGATGTAGAAAGGTTCAACAAATCTCAGCAAGACTTTGGTGAGGGTACACCAAGGCTCACTGCCATTGATTGTGTGCACTAGAGATGCGCAATGTAACATTTGAGCTTCGTCATCACAATGAGCAATAGTTACATCGCAGGACATATGATGTAGGAGACAAATAAACCACTAAAAGGTTATTGCACTAAATGGTCGTGTTTTTTTTGATGGATTGTTTTCGCCTGCGGACGTGGGTGGCTTCGTGTCAAAAAAAAAAGCTAAAACTTTCATCTTGTTGCGAAATTTCTGGTAGAATAATGGCAATGTTTTCAGAGAACTGTTGATGCTGAATTCTCGAGTTGTGGAGGAATACGACGAGGATCTTGATGAAAATGAAAAAGATGGGAAAATGTGCAGAGAACTGGAGGAAAATAGGTAAATATGGTTAAGGCGTGATGGGAACAGACACTAAGATAGACACAGAGGCAACACGTTTGTAAGACGCACTTCACGTTTGCACTATAGCAGGAAACATGCACTCAGGTCCCAGCACAATAAAAAAATAAAACGAATAACTCTCAAATACAGACAAAAACATACTTGTAACATACAAAAAAAATGCAAGACTGGTGCAGGTTCATTTTCAACAAGTGTTATTTAAGTCATCTGTTTTTCCATTACTGTGCAGCCCTAGTGTGCACCCAGTCTAGTGACGGTCAGCCAGGAGTCTTTTCCATTGAATCTGTGCAAGCAGTCTTTGGTGGGGTGAGGGAACACCAAGTTTCCGTGCAATTGGCTGCATGCACCCAGTCTTTAGTGAAGGTTCACTAAGTTTTTTCTCCATTGACTTCATCCACCCAGTTTGTGCAAACAGTGTTCTCCATTCCAAATCATCAGTGACTATATGCATCTAGTCTTTGACAACAGACTTTTAAGTCCTTGACTGGGTACACCCAGTTTTTTGGCAAAGGTCATCAATGTGGCCTTGTCATTGGGCATGTTGACCCATTCTTTGATGAGGGTACACCAAATCCCTTGTCATTGATTGTTATCACTAGGATGGGGCATAATCATATCGTGTGCAATTAATCATCCGAAAAACTTCAATTAATTACTTTTTGGCACTTGACGATTAATATGATTAATGCCACCAGGCAGACTGACTGGAGATTTCCCCAGTCAGTCCAGTCGATGCTCCTCTCCGCTTCAAATATGATGAACATTAAAAAAAAATCATAATCATATCATAACTCCGGTTTTACTTGGTCTATAAACACAATTTGTTTAGCCTGAAGTCTGTCCTTTTTACACAAATTGGAACAGATTTTTACAGAGAGCAAATCTTTCCCACTAGAGTGATTTAAATTATTTATGTGACTAGGACATGCAGGGGTCCAGGGACTCCAGGGGATTAATCGTCATAGGCTAAATACCACAATTAATTGTGATTTAATTTTTTTTGTCAATATTGCCCAACCCTAGTCGTCACTCAGTTTTTGGAAAGTGTGAGCCAATTCTTCTTGACACTGTGTGCACATAGTTTTGTTTAGCAGACAAAAAAAAAAACCATAATAGGATAGTGTTTGTGAACAAATAAATTGTCGTTTCTTCGAGTCAACGTAAATTAAAAGCTTCCATCATGTATTCAATAGTCATATTTAAATGCTTTGCACACAGTTGTAAAGTCTAAAAGATCCATCAGTGTCCAAAGGTTGCATTACCTAAAACAGCTGTGTTACAATAAATTGGTAATATTTTTAAATTATTTTGAGTTTTAGAGACACAAATGTTTGAGAGTTTATCACAAAAATGGCTGGCTGGTGTTTTTCTAAAGAGAGAAAATGGCTTTAATACGACATACCTTCAGTTCAACACTGACTCACTGACGGAAACATAATCTCATTTCTAAATCCCAGATAATTCAACATCTTAGACTCTTCAAATTCAGACATGATTCCGTAACACCATCATGCTTTAAGGGATGAGACAGTGGGAACCTCAATCAACACGTTGGCAGCAGCAGGTTGAGAAAGAGGAAGTTTCTTTTCACACCAGAGTCTTAATAAAGGTGGTGTAGAAAGCAAGTGTTGCTGCTGTCGTTGCTTCTTTTTGGACAGTCCTTTACTGTCTTACAGGCAAAAGCAGACATTTTCCCAAAGCAAGAAACCTCTCATCTCAGGACTTGAATAATAGCAGAATGTTGAAGGTCTGTCAAAAGTCTCGGCCTAATTACCATCCAATTATGAGTCTAGACAATGAGACAATTACAGGTCAACAGTCACAAGCTCCAGGGAAGCAGAGTCAGACAGTTAATGCCAAATTAAAGAGGGAATGATGGGATGGATTAAGGGTGTGGTAGGAGGCACACACAGATTAAAATATAAATTTGTCTACAAAATCGCTTCACTCTCTTCTTTTGCTGACCTGTTTTATTCCTTCTTGACCCATAATCCCTCCCTTTTCATATTTCTACAGTACATTAAAGGTTTTCTGTAAGTATCCAAAGTCAACTTGTGTTGCCATTAATCTAACATGAAATAGAGATGCTTCAACATCAAAACATAAAAATACCCAAGATATTTAAAGTGTGTCTATTAACCCCCTCCCCTATGGAGGACCAAACCTATCAYTATTGGAAATAAATGTATAAATATATAACTGGCGTATTAAAATAAATTATAGGGTCAAAAAGAAGTTTGACAAATAAATTATTGTGCCATTAAATCAATTACATCAATTATTTAGATATAAATG
>NW_013952636.1:390325-395815 GCF_001266775.1 Austrofundulus limnaeus
GAATACAGCCGCTGTGACGAAACCATGGAGAAGCACGTCACACCGGAGAGCCGTTAACCAGTATGCAAATTAGCCTGCAGTACCACTGCTCTACTCATATGAGCAGCAAAAAGACGTTTTTAGACCAAATATTACAGATTTGAACAAATATGCACAAAAACATCAAAATTAGCACAGAAACAGTACTATATAACATTTTAGACAYATTCTAGACAGTTTATCAGCTAATAAAAGTTAATTTTGGGGTAAGTTACTCTTTAAAACAAAGTTTAATGTTTAAACCTTATTGTTTTTGACTGTTGGGGATTATAGAAAAACACAAAATTGTGAGAATATATAAACGCTTTCACTTGGAATCAAGTTAAATGACACGATTTGCATGAAGAATGTGAAGCAAAATCTTCAACAAGTTTGCATACATAGACAAAAGAAATAAATATGGCTCTTATTTAGAATTATGGAAACTAAATTGGAAATGCCMACAACATCTCTGACCATTTTGGCTGGTTATAAATATGCCAAAGATTTCTCTGAAGCAGTGGTGAGCACAGCTAAGCAAAATATTAGCTTTGCTAACTCTAAACCTCTGAACAGATAAGTAATTTAGCATAAGCTAATGTTAACTGATTATCGCTAACTCAGGATCTGTCGTATAAACAATGGCATGTGTGGTATCCATAGACGCATTCATAAAAATAATTTCTACGTTTACCAAAAACAGCTAAAACATGCAGTTTGATTGACAATAAAACAAACTGCACGAAATGACGTAAACAAAAAACTCTGATCAAACCTTCTTGACACACAACCAAAAAAGTAGAGATCTTACAGATTACAATAGTTTTATAACAATCCAACCAAAATTAATCACAAGGAAATAAAAACAGAATTATGTCTAGCATTTAAAAAACAAATAAGTAAATCCATCTTACCTTTGCTGTTCTGCCTTTGAATCATTAATCCACTGGGATAAAACCRTATAAATTGAGTAACGACATTTTCTCTGCTAAAATCACAGTTTCGAGTGGACGAAGGCATCTGTCACTCAACCTGTTGCATCTCTTTGTCTCCTTCCAGTTGAAGACTATAATTCAGGCGGACACTAAATGATGAAGTGCTGCATGTGTAAGGGGGTAGTAGAAATTTAATTGGTCTGCTAACTGCTCACAAAGTTAGCGAAAATGCTAATTTACTAAACTAAAAGTTAGCTTCGCTATTAGCGGTCTTAGCGGAACTGTGCCATCCACGACTCTGAAGCAATGCGCAAATTTAATTTATATCTCAGCAAAAAGACAATGGATTTTAGTCAATTTTTACTAATTGTAGAAAAGCTGCACCACTTAAAATCTAATTAATATTAAATCATATGAAACACCTGAACTTTTTGAACAATAATTTAATGACACTGAAATTTAACAACTAATCTGGGTCTGAATTTACTGTCACAAGCTGCGTTTCTATTGATCATGAAAATGAGCAAATTAGAATTTCGAAAATAAATTTGCTCAATGGTAACACGTCAATTTCAAAAAAAAATTACATTTTTTGACAAAATGTTTTTGCGCTAGAATGAGGTGGTTTTTCGGCCAATCGAAATTGGTGTTTTTCGCAAAACTGCAATGGAAACACTTTTTTCGCATCACGGGAGTCACGTGATCAAGAACCGGCTGTTTCTAATGGCGAAAAAGACGACGACGACGAAGATAACAGGAAGTAGAAATAGTAGTAATATCACAGACGTAGTATAAAACAGTAAACTCACCGACTACAATTTCACAAAAACACAGCATACGTAGCCGCTCCCAAGTAGGGACTTGTCGCTGGAAATCCTTGATAAAAGACGCCGACGTCTCCTCTGATGATGAGCGCTAGTGTCGTGTAGCAACATGCTATGTGTTTATATCCATCGCCGCCATGCTTGTAATGACTTATCGCGAGAACAAACGTATTCACACGACTTTAATAGCATTTCTTACTTAATGGAAACACAGCAGTTGCGAAACTGTGTTTTTCGACATTAACAGAATATCGACAAAGTTTTGCGCACATTTGCAATGGAAACGCAGCTACAGTTGGATCTTGAACAGGATGTAGGAGCAGAAGACAAAATGAAACTGACAGTCTGTAAAAAACGATCATAATACCCCTGTTGATTAGGTTTCAATTTGTAACCACAATTCTGCTGCCATGTTAAATCATCTTGAAGCCTTTTTTTTTTTTTTGATCAAATGCAGCTGTGATTTTAGAAACGGATGATTTGACTTGTCAACATGAAGCAGAAAAAGAGCTCTTTCACAACTGACAGAGATTTACTTTGTTTTTTTCCATTCGGTTGTTCAAGCATCTGTCATTTACTCAAGTTGCTTCGTTTCTCAGCCAATCCACAAGGACGGCTTTTATTCCCAAATTTGATATCCTTTTTGTATTTTTTTTAACCATCAGCCTCTCTTATAAATGACTCCTGGAATTAAATTTTCTAATGTTTCAGTGACTCGTCCTGCAGCCAAGCATTCGACTCCATGTTCTGCAGCTCGTTCCTCGGGGACAACGAACTGGCAGGACGCCCTGTGTTTTTGTCTCAGACACGCTATGCCTGTCTGCCACTCGCGGCCGCTCTCCGAGCCCCCCCACGTCCAATCGCTGCTCAGCTCGGGTCACCACAAAGGCTAGACAGGGCGGTGCCCACTTCTCTGAGCAGACGGAGTGGAAGAGGAGCTCACGTGAAACCTGTTTATTTGTCAGAGGAGAGAAAGACTGGTTGGGGGCAGCGTGGCCGCAAAATGAAGTTGGGGAAAAGTTTCATTTGGCGGGAAAATGCAGACACTGGAATCTGCATTTATGCTACAGATATTTCCACCCATCAGCTGTTTGTCATCGCTTTGGCTCATAAAAYGCACTCTGATGCGTTACCTCAGAACACCAGGAACTTCATCCAGTAATATGATGGGATTCTCTCACTTATACATCAGACTTTTCTATAAAGAGGAAAAATGCATTTTTTAATTTTCCCTAATTAATTTTTTTAAAGGAATGCTTACATTATGTTCATTGTTGGCAAAAGTGACCCAAATCCTCCCCCCCCCCCCCATATGTGATCCAATACAATTTTTTTTAATCCAATTCATGTCTTTTTCAAACAGTTTGATTAATTTAACGCATAAACTAGTGATCGTCAACTGGTGGTCCTGCTAATTCTCCCCATCTGGATGCCAATATGTAAGGATGAATAAAAGGTCTGCTTTAGCCAATCAGAGGGCACGATTGTATGGAAGCCCATTTCCGCCACCCTGATAAAAAATAAATAAAACTTGTATCTCATAATTACGAGATGGCTATCTCATAATTATGAGATACTACTGTATCATTATGACTTAGCCAAGTCATAATTATGAGATATGAGATAGTATCTCATAATTATGAGATAGCTAAGTCATAATCATGAGATACAAGTTTTATTTTTTTTATCAGGGTGGCAGAAATGGGCTTCCATACGATTGTGATCAACTTAGAGACTAAAATACTGAATATTGAACAAATAAGAAGCATCTCAGCTTACAGCAATTAAAGTTGGCACTAACTTGTGTCTGTTCAGAAAATGGAAATTAAGCTAAAAGGTAAAATGATTTGTCGGGAAGACTGGATATTTTGAGGTCAGTGGTCTTCAAGAGCAAAACAAAATAAGTTTTTGGTTAAAAATGCTAATTATAGCTAACTTTTATTATTTTTCTGCTTTCTTTATTAATTTTATTGTTTTGCTGCATTTATAAACATGCTGCATTGTGCAGTATGTCACGTTTTCTTGTATAAAAATTACCTTATTTGCAAAATATATACCAAAAATCAATCAGTGCAATTCAACAAAAGCCCCCAGAGGCCCCCTAAAAAGGTTATTTATTGAAAACAAAGCTGGCTAAGCTGCACGTTCCTATAAATCAGATGCAGTGAAGGGAGTGGATTATATCCTAACTGTCTTTGCAGCAGCTCCTCTGGCTGTGCGTTTGCTGCTTTGGTCAGACTCCAACAAAAACACAAGCCGTGTCTTATTGGTTCTTGCCTTTTTTACGTTTTTATTACTATCGCCTTACCATTCGCATCTGCTGTGGCCTTTCGGAGTTTCATTCAACTGGGGAAAATGTGGTAATAATAAAAAAGAAATTAAATTTTAAAAAGTGGGGTAGAACAAAGTCTAGTTGTGAATATTGTGAAAACGTGGTGGATTTTGTGGTCTCTCTTGGTATTATTTTCAACAGCTGCAGTTTAAGTTTTGTTTGAATTTTGGAGAAAACAAAACAACAAAAAAAAGCTTTTAAAAAGAAAAACTTTTATTGGGTTATTCCAGATTTATTGTTCTGCAAAAGGCATTACTTCCCTCCAACTTTGAAGGCAACATGGATCACACGAGAAAAATTAAAAGTTACTTTATGGAATGCATATCACTGCTTTGAATAGCGAATTACACGGGTATTTATAAATGCACCTTTAACTAGCTAGCTGTATGTTTAGCAACACAGCATCGTATTTCTGCCAAAATAGTTGTTTAATTTCAAACTGATTGTAGAGTTAGATTTTATTTTTAGATGCCACATGTACATTTAAGACTGTGAATCCATGTTCAAATCTCAAAACTGATTTCATCTGTTTTTTCACTTGGAGACAGTAAATAGTTGCTGTGAGGTCCTAGCATTGTTAGCATAGCATGTTGTAGTTGCAGTAAAGCAATTTTTACATATTTCCTTCGCTGAACCTTGAATAATTTGTCTGTAATTAATTATTAAAGTTGTTATATTATCACTGACTTTAGTAATGAGTAGGAAATGTTTGATTTTTGTTTACATTTTCCAGTGATAAACATTATGCTAATCGTGTTAGCTTTCCTATGACGTTTTCAGTGTTAAATTAGCATTTACGCTAACTGCTGATGGCTAACCCATAAATCACTGTAGGGTTTAAATTATAGCTCACTTGATGCACATTTCATTACAAGAGCATTATCCTACCTTTTATCGGTCATCTTTTATCCCATCTGCGTCCAGACATTGCGACAAGTTGGAAAAACGTCAGGAAAAGCAGAAAAAGGGGCAGTTTATTTTGAGTTGTTTCTGTCCCCGCTTCGATTAAAAGTCCACTTTAGAAAATTGTTTGAGCTTGCTAATTTAATCCTCCATTCTGAAAACCAGGCTTTGTGAGAGGGGGAAAAAAATATAAACAGATGGCTACAGCTGCAGCTAGCTTGCTGTGAACTTCCTGGAGAAACCACAAGAATATCTGGGCCCTTGAGCGCCCCCTGCCGTGCAGCAGGAGAACCGCCAGCCTCTTTATAGCTGTTTAAACCAGGGGTGCCCAAACATTTTCCTCAAGGGGGCCAAAATGAAAATGTGTTGGGGGGCTGCGGGCCAAATGCAGTAATATAATACATGAAATACAAATATTTTTGAAATAAAGTCCTTTATTTTTAACAATTAAGCTAGCAGCCAGTGTGGTGGCCCACTT
>NW_013952636.1:396686-399168 GCF_001266775.1 Austrofundulus limnaeus
TCTTAATACATCATAGAGAAAGTCAACACCATGAGTGAAAGCTATCTGCACTAGTCCCTTATTTAGTCACTTGGCCAATGGATGAAATGACTAAGTGGAAATACAGTTTCTACATAGAACAACAGGTTACAGCCTAGTAACTACTCAACTGCTGGTGGGCCAAATCAAATGGCTTGGCGGGCCCCACTTTGGGCTCCTCTGATTTAAACACACATGCTTTATACAAAAAAAATTCAAAAAAAATTCAGATAATCATTTATTTGGGTTTATTAGGGTTAAAATAAGACAGTGCAAGACTGAATGTTCTTTTTAGTTTCGGTGAACAAAAAATAAGAAACTTTTTTTTGTTACAGCTGAAATATTTAAGAGAATAAAAAAGTTTATTATTAACTCGACAGCTTCTCTTTGATGCCCGACATTTGTGGCTGCAACCGTTTAACCTAACTACCCACTTCTTCATATTAGGCCAAACAAACCACTGAATGTGTGCCTGTGTGTCTAGGTCTGCACTGTGACGTTTGCACCCACGTTTGCGCAACCAATTTTCTGCAAAAACAAATTGATCAAAATAAGACTTATGAATTAGCCCGTTTTGTAGATTTTAAAGTCAGCTGGTTGTGGCAGCCATCTTGAATCGTCTCGGCTCCATAGTTTCAGAGATTGATTTCTGAAAGTTTTCTTAAAATTTATCTGGTAAACCTTCTAAAACAGACAAACACATAAACTCTTTCTGTGGTGGGCAATAATGAGGTGAACATTATCTGATGAAGTTCGAGGTCTTCTTGTGTTTTTTATTTTGACTAATGTTTCAAAGTGACTCACAGCCCCATCTGAGACATGAAAGCTGCACCTTAATACCAACCAACATTAGGTTGAAGTTATACGAGCGGATAAACATCAGAGCTGCTTCATCGGGCCTCTTTGAAAAGACATTTTCAGCTTTTAATGCAGCGTAAACACAAATTACACCATGGTTGTGTGTTTTGGAACCYGAGCTGCCTGCTTGATTAACAAGTGCTGCAAATCAATGGGAGAGGGGAACAAAATTAAAATCCTACAGTTTTTCCCTCCAAATATTTAGCATCACTGTTGTTCTACAGTGGAAAGAAGATTTTTGCTAAATTTGATAGAATTTCCTCTTTTTGTTGTAGGTCTGTGCAGAATGTGGATGGTGGCGGCGGTGGCATGAGCCACCCTGATAGTTGAGTGAAGTGTGAACTCAGTCTCCTAGGAGAGGCTGTTGAATAATCCTGGAGTCAATCAGTCCAAGTCTCATGAGCGGCTGAGCACTAAGTGTGTTTGCTCACTGTACTCATGACTGCTCAAACACACTGCTGTATTTCAAATTTGTGTCACAATCTACTTCTGCATTCTTTTAACTATTCACGTGAATGTTCAGGTCATTCTTAATATATTATAAATATAAAATATTTTGAGTTATTTACCATTTTTAGATTAATTAAAATTATTTTTGAAATCTGTTCTAGAATATTTSATCTATTTTTGTCCTCTATTTGCCGTTACCGGTTTTACTTTGAGCTTTAAACAAGCTTTCAGCTATTTCTAGCCAACCTTTTTGCTACTTTAGCTTTTAGCTAGTGTTTTGCTTTATTTTAGCTTCTTCATCAAATTTCATTCAATACTCAACATTTATGCAGCATTTTAGAAGAAAAAGGCTGTTTCCGATGGATGGATGGATGGATGGATGTGTAGGTAAATGGATGGATGATGGATGGATGGATGGATGGATGGATAGATGGATGGATGGATAGATAGATGGATGGATGGATGGATGGATGGATGGATGGATGGATGGATGGACGGATGGGTAGGTAAATGGATGGATGGATGGATGGATAGATGGATGGATGGATGGATGGATGGGTAGGTAGGTAAATGGATGGATGGATGGATGGATGGATGGATGGATGGATGGATGAGTAGGTGGACGGATGGATGGATGGATGAGTAGGTAAATGGGTGGATGGATGGATGGATGGATGGATGGATGGATGGATGGATGGATGGATGGATGGGTAGGTAAATGGATGGATGGATGGATGGATGGATGGGTAGGTAGGTAAATGGATGGATGGATGGATGGATGGATGAGTAGGTGGACGGATGGATGGATGGATGGATGAGTAGGTAAATGGGTGGATGGATGGGTGGATGGATGGATGGATGGATGGATGGATGGATGGATGGATGGATGGATGGATGGATGGATGAGTAGGTGGACGGATGGATGGATGGATGAGTAGGTAAATGGGTGGATGGATGGATGGATGGATGGATGGATGGATGGATGGATGGATGGATGGATGAGTAGGTGGATGGATGATGGATGTATGTATGTATGTATGGATGGATGGATGGGTGGATGGGTGGGTGAGTAGGTAAATGGATGGATGGATGGATGAGTAGGTGGATGGATGATGGATGTATGGATGAGTAGGTGGATGGATGGATGGATGGATGG
>NW_013952636.1:400043-415114 GCF_001266775.1 Austrofundulus limnaeus
ACACACACACACACACACACACACACACACACACACACACACACAACACACGCGCGCGCGCGCGCGTACACAAGTGTGCAGTTCTTTCCTGTGAACTGGGCTCAGAGTTCACTTCTTCCTCGCACACATGGAGGCCTGGCAGCGTGTCGGCTCTCGGCTGCGGCGCTGCTACTATCAGCACATTTTTAATTGCTTGGCGTTAGAATAGAATAGCCTGCGTGATGACAGCACGCATGTTCGATTTTACAGGAGACCATAAAGCCCTAACAATCTTAACCAAACAAAGAGGAAACACATAAATACATCAATACACACAGGTTTTGTATCTGTAGCTAATATTGTACTTTGCTAAAAAACAAAAATGGATTGTTTAACACGATTAAAGTGACCAGAATCAGCATGACTAGTTAAAAATAAGTATTTTTCTTATTGTTTGGGTCAGTTAATGTACCATAGCTAAGAAACTCATTTGGGATAATACTGCGTCTTCAGTGTGAAAGTTTGACTGATCAAAAACACTGACAAACAAATCTTGTGGCAGGAAAATAAAAGACTAAACCCTCAGATGCAAATAGAGAGAGAGTAATTTGCATGCTCTAAAACTAACAAACAAACCAAAGCGTGCAAAATGAACACAACTAAAATTCTGACAGGTTAGGATAGTGATAAGGAAATGTAAAACATTTTAATGACACTGAAAGATCTTAAACATTATGTGCATGTTTGAATTTCTAATTCAACAAGAAAAGTTAAAATAAATTTTTTTTTTTGGGCTATGATAAAAAAATAAAATTTATTTTAGAGAGAAATCAGAATCAAAAGGTTGCTTTATTTCTATGTTTAGACAGAGATCAAAAGGCTAAAGTGGCTAAAAATAAAAGCTCTGCGCTTTAAAAACAGCCTAAAGATAAAAAAATAAACCAAAATGAACGTCTCAGTCTTGCAGTGAAGGAAAACATCAAACAGAAGAGGCAGCGTTCCCATGTCAACACGCTGACAAACGAGGATTAGAGAGCAAATCTCTGTTTCAGTTTCTCACATCATGTAGAACCTGATTTCTGCTGCAAAAGTGCTGCGACCGGCCACCAAACCAGTCATTGAGTGAAATATCTCTGAACAAACTGCCTGGCAGCGCGTGCAGCCACGTGCCGTTTACTGCGTAATTACACACCTTTAAAAAAAGGCACACAAAAATCAAGGCGGCGTTTGAAGTTTAGAGCGGTGGTTTAAACTCGGCAGACCTTGTCCAGGCACGTAAATTAAGCAGGAGTCGACTAAATTTGTTTACCCCTTCTGCAGCGCAGGTTTGGTGACGCATTTACAACTGCATTTTGCCATTCTGATGATTTTAGTTTTAGATTTTATACGCTATATAAAAGTCCAAGGTTACTGATGAAAGTCATGAAAGATGCTTCAAGAGCTTCTTTAGCTCCTTTTATGACTCGGCAGACAAAAAAAAAGGCCACATGTGACAGTTGGTCAAGCTTTGTCCTCACAACTCGGTCACCCGACTCGTTTTAGAATTGACACAGCTCAGAGGAATGCAGGTACATCTCTGAGGTAATCTTTCGTGCAYCGGTGCACAAACTCGTTCAGCTGATCGGCCTCGTTTACGTTCCACAACGACGCACAAAGCGAGCTGGATTAGGCTTTGTGACGGGATGAATTCATAAATTCCTTCTCGTCAAATAGAAACAGGTGAGGAGACGAGCAGGTGAGACTCGTTTTAAAAACTCTGGTATTGAAAACGAGTCTATCGTCTCCAGAGGGTTGAACACGGGCGGGGCGTGATAAATCCCTCCATTGTTCCGACACACAATGAGCATCTCTCAAAGTTTTTCTTTCGCTTGCTTTGGCGTCAGACTATAAAAGGTGAACTTAGTTAACGTAGTCGCCGGGATTTCGGGAGTTTGTGTCGCAACATCTAGAAGAAGTTATACAGTTCGAGGTCAATTTTAGTCGGGTTCAATCTAGAGGTCGAAGCTGGTTCCGGAAGTGGAAACCYAAATGGAGCAGTGGTACACCAACGTCTTGGACCATCCAAATTGATTGTCCAGATTGCGCAACAACTTCGTAATCAATCCAGGCAGGCTAACATGTGTAGCATCTATATTTACTAATGTAAACATGACATGTTGTGAGTGACATGTCTTCTTTAGACAGGGGTGAAGATCAGGAAGTAGTCTAGCATTCTTAATTGCACCACGTCCAGTTGAATCCGTGCAATCGTCTCCCATTGACGTAGTTGCATGATAAAAATTGTTTTCTTTTGGTTTTGGGGCAGCTTTGCCCTCTCCTTCTTGACCAAAGGCTTGGGTTGAACGTTTTCTCGCAGCATTGTGAGCGTCGTGTGATTGATCAGAAGCTTGTATGCGCTCTGACAACAATGGTGTCATTTTGCTTCAACCATTTTGCTTCTAGAAGTCGGCTGTTGCGCGTCCAAGTAACATGGATAGTTTTGAGGAGCAGCTATTGAGGAGTCTGTCTATAGGACTCTGTCAGACACTTATAAAGGTAGTTAAATGAACAAATAGTCCTGGATGGAGGATGCTGGAGAGAGACTGGAGAATTGTGGCTAGATGGGTCTTGTATGGTAGACGGTCAGGGTGAACGGCTTTAAATATGTACAAAACGATTTTGAAATCAATGCAAAGTTTGACTGGCAAACATTGAAGCTTGTGAATATAGGGGTGATGTGGCTGTWGAAGGGRGRTCTGATAAGTACTCAATCAGTTGAAGTTTAGGATGGGATTATTGTGGAAGACCAAAAAGAAGATAACTGCAGTCAAATTGTGGACAAGCACTGAAATGATGCCAAGGATGACACCAGACTCTAAATCTGAAGTGAGTCGGAACAAAAGTGTTGATAAAATGAAAAAAGAAAAAAAATGATGATAAAATGGGTGAACAGTCAGCTTTGGATAATGTTGACTTTGTTCCAATGAGTAGGAATTCGGTTTTATCACTGTTTAATTTAAGAAAGTTAGAAGAAAACCAGGATTTGAGTTTATTAAGGCAGTTGGTAAGAGAGGAAGGAACTGGATTTACTGGGAAGATAGAGCAGGGTGTCATCTGCGTAACAGTGAAAGTAAATGTACTATTTTTGGAAAATGTAACAATGGGAAAGAGGTAAATGACAAAGAGGAGGGGCAACTTTGCATCGCTGGACACGTTTACTAAATTGTTGGTGAACGATAATTTCCTAGGACACCCAGTGTGTCCCGTCGAGGCACTCAGAGCCTTAAAGGCACAGTGTGTAGGATTTTGTCAATTCTTTTAGCCGAAATTGAGATAATCACTAATGACAATAATTAAAAAAACATGTCTAATCGTTGCAGACAAAGACCTTGTTTTATTATTTTTACCTTATAAAAAGCTGTTTATATCTCCATGGTCGCAGGTCACCTCACAGGCAGCCGCCATCTTGCACTGCCATCTTGTCTACAAAGGCTCATGAAGGACAAACTGCGGTGGCGGCGTCAAAAACGGTTTTAGTTGTAATACTATAAATGTAATATTTGTTGTCTGTCATTGTAGCTGGGATAATTTTACTTGTTAAAGCTCGTAATCTTACCACTTGAAACATCACTAACCCTGAAGCTGCTGGTAGACATCGCGGTTGGAATTATCAAAGGTTTTTGACACTTGAGAGACACCGTAGCAACTCTTTTGAGTTTGGAAGCGGGGGGTGGGGGTGGGGGGAGGACCAGGGAGGATGATTCAACCACTTAATCACTAGATGTCGCTGAAAACAACAAATCCTACACACTGTGCCTTTAAAGCAAATGAAAATGACCAGTGACCCCGGCCCTAATGGTATAGGGTCGACTTACTGGATCAAAACTCACACGGACATTGTGCACCGAAAAGTGTGGTGCTCTATCCTTAACAGATTTGTGGCCAAAGAAGAAACTAATGTTTGGCTTCAGATTGAGTACGCTGGGCCCTTTAGTATCCAATTGATGGTGTAGACCAGGGGCTCTAGCTCGTGAGCTCATTTGAAGTAGCTCTTCAGTGCTTATGAAAAATTAAGAAAAGCAAAATTCAATTTGTCACTGACCAAACAAACTTTCATTTAATTCCAATCAATCTATAGATGACCCTTCCCCATGGTTTTCAATCAAACAGTTTAGGGATCAGTATGGTTGTTCGGCGTTCGTTTTCACACGTGCCTTTCATAGCCCCTTGAGACACACAGCGCAGAGCTCCTGAAAAACCCCTCCCACTGAGGTCACTGCACAGGATTTCTTCCCTCTGGAGTCTACATGTTTTTTTCCCCTGCAAAACAAGCTCATTTCAATTGTTTAAGTTTAAAATTAAATGTTGCAAAAAATAGCTCTCGGACAATTTCATTTTGTGAAAGTAGCTCTTAWGGAAAAAAATGTTGTAGACCCTGTAGAAGCTGATGGTCCCATGGGACCAGGGAACATGGGACAATAACCAATGTGAGTGGTGGATTAAACTCATTCTTCTTTTTTTGTAATCTCTTACCTGTTCTTGCTTATGTGTACTAATGAGTTCACTTCATTTTATACACACACAAACAACACAGCAGTAATCCAGGAGCAGCACTGCAGGCAAGGCTGAACTTTCACCACAAAACAGATAGTTGGGAATCAGCTGAGGAATGGTCCGTCATCTGAACGCTAATTAATTGTCATCGTCATGGTGTACTTTGGATATTATGTTGACATGACAGAAAAAACTCTGGGTTTTAAAACCACACACCCACACACACAGAGGGAGGGAGGGAGGGAGGGAGGGAGTGGAGGGAACAGCATGTGACCTGAGGAGCGCTCCCTATATTTAGTGAACTTTTGGTGTTTTAATAGGCCTGACGTAGCTCAGCACTGCGGTCTGAAGCCTCTCCATCAGCATCTATTTTCCCTCTGGAACTGAGAACTGGAAAAAAAATAAATAAAAAGCATGCAGCGTTTAAACGGGCTAAAAATGTATCTGATGGCAACCGCCGCTGGACCAAAATAGCCCAGAAAGGGTATTATTACCACCATTAACCAGGAGGTGAATTTGTCGGCTGAGTCAGGAACACTCAAGTTTGCTCCCCGGCTTTACTAAAAACGTTCTGGCAAAAGTGTGTGTCATTTTTATTAAACTCAGCGTTTCCTCCTGGACGGAAGAGTCAAGATCATCTGTTTGTGCTGTTTTAAAAGGAACGGTGAATGGTGCACGCCTATCAGTTTTCAAAAAACAAGACTGATCAAAGCTAACTGAGAACAAAACAGGAAAAACCAACAAGAAAAACAAAACAAACCAAAAAAGCTGACATTGGATTTAAGATTAATTATAGACAACCAGAAGACTCATATCTCTGTTACCTTTTAACAGTTGCCTAAATTGGTTTCCTTTTCGTAATCAAACTTCTTGGATATCTCATCTTTCTTCCTGTCATTACTCGGCTACAGTTAGTTGAAACAGACAAACGCGACGTAATTTCACACACAGGAAATCTTTGTTTGGGGTCGTTTTATTTTTCTCTCTCCGTGGGGTCAGTGGGTTTGTGTTAACCCTCTCCGAGCCACACCGGGGGGCAGATAAAGGAGGTGTGACGAGAGAGCAGGAGCAGGAAGAAGTAGATAAGTGGATGGATGATGTGAGGTATGGCCTCCATGATGACAGGTGGAGCGGGGTGGAGGGGGTTTAAGGCCATCTGTGGGGGGGGCAGACAGTAAAGTGCAGAGGAAAGAGAGGACAGATAGGAAGAGTGTCAGAGGAGGAATCTTATCCAGGTTTGCGCGTTGCAGTGGTTCGCTCTCACTCACGTCGGGGAGAGGCGGAGCTTCTTTATCATAGCCCAGGAATAGTCAAGTTTAAGTCTTCACTGTGAGAAGACGGTCCACCAGAAGCTTTTTTGTTGTTGTTTTTTGGACTTTGGCTGCTTTTGAATTCATTTAGTGCTTCATAAATGAGTAGAAGACTTTAAAAAAAAACATAAACCCCTTAAATTGCGGGCCTAAAATCCCATAAAACGCCTTAAAAAGTACACGCAAATTAAATGAAGTACTGCTCTTGAACCCTTCAGAGTAAATTCATAAGCTTGGTCTCTTTTTAAAGCCAACAATCTGAGTTTTTGCTGGGACATGGACCAAGAAGKTTTAAATTAAAATGAAACTTAAAATGGAACACGGGCATTCCGGTGCTTGAATTTGGTAGAAAAAAAGTCCAAGAAACATCCTTCAGCTGATCAATCGACAGTTATTTTTAGCTAATAGATCTCTCGGCTTCGTTTTTTTTTTCACAGCTAAAATGCAGTTTTTACTTATCAAATAGTGATTTTTTTTTAGTATTTTATAGATTCAAGTAAAGAAATGAGAACAAACCATGTCTAAATATCTCCTTTTAAAACTGTTTTTTTCTTTGCAAAGTCAGTTTTGTATGGAAGCCCATTTCCGCCACCCTGATAAAAAATAAATAAAACTTGTATCTCATAATTATGACTTAGYTATCTCATGAGATAGCTACGTCATAATTATGAGATAGTATGTCATAATTATGAAATAGCTAAGTGACTATGACTTAGCGATCTCATGAGATCGCTAAGTCATAATTATGAGATAGTATCTCATAATTATGACTTAGCTATCTCATAATTATGAGATAGCTAAGTCATAATTATGAGATACTATCTCATAATTATGAGATAGCTAAGTCATAATTATGAGATACTATCTCACAATTATGAGATAGTATCTCATAATTGTGAGATACAAGTTTTATTTATTTTTTATCAGGGTGGCGGAAATGGGCTTCCATACAAAGTTTTGCGTAAACTACGCTGGTTCATCACCACAGTTAGTTGTAGTTTCATGAATTTAGAGGCTTAAAAGAAAAAAAATCCTCTAATTAAAATGTTCAGGTTAGAGTTTGACTGAGGAAAAGCAGCCAAAGACCAAAAATAAAAAGACCASAGGGAGATGAATCTGGACCACTTTAAAGAGAAAGTTACTTTTGTTGAAGGATCCTTTTAAACCTTCTGTTTGTTAGCAAAACAAATTTCTTGCAACAGTTGAAAGATTATAAATGARCYTTTTAGGAAATRATTATTGGACAGGCGACCTACYRTTTAAGRCACAAATATGGCAACAAATTTGTYAATTTTACAGCTAAWGAGCTAAAATAKTCRCAGCTGAAATAATTTTCAATAYGTCCACCAAGAGCAAGATATGCATCCGTGCAAGTTTTTTAATTATTTGTTGGGTTGAAGCATAAAAAGTACAAAAGTCACAATCCAAATGTCCAGCGAAACACGTTCAAGGTACCATAGGTCTTTTCACCGACCTGTTTTATGTGGTGTCTGTGCGTAACTCAGTTTTTCTCTATATAAAAGATTATTCTTTACATTTTGTGTGAATTTATTGTTTCATTTTAATCTCACACCTATGACTGAACGAATGATTTAACAACAGAATGTGAAACATTCAGACCGGATCAGCCCCGGAGCTTTGTATGTCGGCAACAGAAACAACCAGAGAAACTCGTTTTATGGGTATTACTGTAAATGAGTTTACAGGATGCAAAAAAAAAAGAAGTAAAACACTTTGCTTTGTTAGAGCATATCTTTAAACATCATCACACACTTTTAACAACTATGTTTTGAACAAACATCCAGAATAAAATTCTCTTTAAAAATAAAGAAAATGAGGGAATGACCTGATTCAGATTCCAGTAAAGGAAGCGAGCCAACGCCCCCCTGCTGGAACACCCTGCAGTTTTAGCAGGAAACCGAGTCTGCCTCATCGCTGGTTAGACTGGTTTGGATGGTAAAGGTAGTTAAACCAAGTGACCCAGCAGTAATAATCAGCTTCACCAATCTGAAATAAAAAGTTACTGTACGTTTGAATATTTTCTTAATAAGTTTTAGCTCTGCCTTTTAATCCWGTCGCCGAGCAGATGGAGTGAATTAAAACTATATTCATGATGCTCTTTAAACTGTAAAAAAGTTGTTTTTTTGTGTTCTGAATTTGTATTCATGAAGAACAATACAACCACACCTCTTTGTAGTTTAAAATAACCACAAACCATTAAAGCACAACCTAAACCAACCCTGCTGTGTTACGATGACTCAGCCATTTATTTTATGTTTTCAGACAAYATGCAGAAAACCAACCTGTGTGGTTTTCACACTGGACCAGTTGTTTAAAGTCCTGTCACACGACAACGTTTCAGACAACTTATGCCAACAATAAAGAAGTCTACGCTGAAGATGGAACAAAAAAAATACCTGAAGCCTCTTTTGCTCATATGCGTACTGTAATGCTAACGATTACATCAAATAACTTTACAAGTAATTTAGTTATAATAACTATTTTATAAGTTGTCTAAAAGGTTATGGTGTGAAAGGACCTTTAGCAAACATATTTAATGGTCTAAAATACATTAAATTTAATGGAACTTATTGCAAAGTCATGAAGGCCGTTCAAAATTTWAAAAAAATGCAAGAAAGTCCTTGTTTACACTGAGTGCGGACCCACATTTCAGTACATATAAATATAGAAACTGCTGGAATAAACTCTTTTAAAGGAGACATATACTTTTAAATTGTTCGTTTTACATGTAAATCCTTCATGGGGTCTATATAAAGTGGAGCTGCAATGTTTTGGTCTGAGTTCTTCCTTGTAACTCCACAAGCCCCGCCCCTTTTCTGAGCTGTGTCTCAGATCATCTCGTTTTGAGGCTGTATCTTTAAATGCAAATGAGATGCTTAATTCACACTCCCCCAGACCAGCCATTTTTTGTAATTTGACAGCAGAGCAAATACTATAGCTTCGCAGAAACTTTTTTATTTACAAGTGAATTAAAAGATGTCAACAAGGGCAGACTTGTCCATCCAGCCTGAGGAGAATGAAGACTATGCAGAACCACGGATTCGCAAAATTAGTTAGCAGAACGTCCACGGCCTTGTTAAGCAGTTCTGCAGCAAACAATGTGATGTTATTGTTTAATAATAGAGAATGCATAAAAAATATGTCCCAAACAGAATATAAAGATGCTTGCAACACCAGGAGAGACTAAATTCCAATTTTCTGCACTCTTCAAGACTCGTATTGCACAAAAAGTGTATTTAAAGGCTTTTTAATGGACTTCTTGTTGTTTTTATGACATAAATAAAAAGTGTATTTTACTTGATACGTCCTTTTTAACTGCATTGTTTAATAGAGTTTAAGTTAACCTTTGCTTAATTTCACAGTTTGTGATGAGTACAGGCTTCAATCAGATGATGGATGAATATCTGACATAAATTATGGCATGATGAGGCATGTTTTAGTATTTTGGATGGTGCATCCTGTATTTTTTCACCCTTTGTTGACCCTATTAATTAGGGCATGATGGTACAATTAACTGTTTTTTCTTTTTTTTGGTCAATGAATTGAGAAACAGCTAAACTAATCTGAACGTTATCACACTTTAATGAGCTAAACAAGGTTACTGGTCATGTTTTTGATATAATTAACATGTAAAAGAAGCATAATTACCTCACTGCTGTGTGTGAAAATTGCGTTTTTGTGCTTTTTTTTCCTTGCACGTCATGAAAATGCGTTTTTTTTCTCAATCCTGAATTTACAACAAAATCCTCAAATAGATTTTATGATTCATCGTTTTAGAAGACCGTTAAAATGTTCAGATCAAGGCTGTAAAAGATTTGGCTTCCTCTAAAGAGTGAGCATCAAACAGCTAAAACCAGAACAGAAGAGTGATGAACTGATGGTAAAACAGTCATCAAGAGGGGATTTTTTCCTGCGGCTCCAGTAGGAAGGTTTTAGTTAGACCTGGGGGCATCGACACCCCCTAAAAAGGTCGAACAAATGGAAAAAGCGGGACAAACAACCCCGGTGTCTCTTTGATCTGCACGCCTCGTGTTCCTGGTCCCGTCCACACACCTCATAATCACCAAATATTCTCTCACTTCCACATGGCAGAGCTGCCCCGAAGGTTCGGCATGTCGGGCGCGCCAACCGGAGCCCGTCTCTCCCTTTGCTTTTCGAAAAACCAGAGGGACGGAGGCCAAGAGAGACAGGGAGAGGAATTATGAGACGTGCTCCCTGCATTCCTTTCAATTTAATGTCCGCCTCAGTATGTCCTGTTTTGACAAGGAATGAATTTGGGCCCCAGCGGTCTCCACAATTTCCTACGAGGAGGATGAGTTACGGCTCGGCGGTCGGAGCGTAAAATACAGCTTCCAAAGCGAAGTAGGGTGCTCTGGTTCCGTTTACGTGGCCTGTATGTTTGCCCAACACTCTCCACGGCGCAGAAACACTGCGTCGCCTGTGCACCCTCGCTTCCCCGTGCGGTCGGCTCGTAGAATAGTGGAAGTTGTGGTTTAAAAACTCTCACTTTCAGCAACTAATGTGGGTTTGAGTACAAATGCTGATGAATTCTGTTGGGCAGAAACGGACGACTAAAKCAGGAAAAACCTTAAAAAGCAATGAGGTTTAAATTTATTCAAAATCCTGTCAAACATAAAGCTGGTTTTAGTTAATATGTTTGTCGATGACGCACTTATTTTAGTTAACAACCACAGGAATATGTAAAAAGTCTAAGATAATTAAAATAAAACAAAGATAAAGATAAACTCAGGCTATAAAATGGACAASAAGTCAACGTTAGCTTGACTAATATATAATAATAATATATCAGCTTCAAGCTCGATACCAGCATCAAATACTTGTACCCATAAAAACACCCCGATACCACTTTTTATGCTTGATGATGTCATTTTCTGTTTGCTGAGTTCTTAAAAAAAGAAATGTAAAGTCAGTGTGTAATGTTTAACTACTAGCTCCCAGTATCACCAAGAGGTTCATGTAGTAGCAGTTTCTTGTTGTTTAAAGTCCTTATTTATCTGAAAGATAAAGAAAAATTCAGTAAATATGAAAGGCAAACGTTAACGCCTTAAAGTCAACACTGGTTTTAATCCATCTGACAGCTGCTCCTGCGTCGTGTGTTTCACCTGACAGAGTTTAATTACAGTTAAACATCAACCAATACAAGCACATTACAGCTTATCGAACCCTGAATGCATCATCATCCGTCGTAAAACAGGGGAATGCTTTTGGATCGAGTCCAGATGATTTTTACTGGGAGTGAGTGTGTGTGTGTGAGTGTGAGTGTGTGTGTGTGCGTGTGCATGTGTGTGCGTGTGTGTGCAGAGGAGAGATAAGCAGCAGCTGGTGCTGAGTCAGCTGATTTGTTACACGCAAGCCTGGCTGAAAAAAATTTGGCTTTTTATCCCCGTTATTAAGTCCTCCAACACCAAGAAGGAAAGGAGAGAAAAGTTTTTGATAGTTTGTCTGTCTGTCTTTTAGCAAAATAACTCAAGAACCACTGCACCGATTCCATTAAGCATTTTTCAGCAAATAAACAATGTTCTTGTGTCTTTCAGCTTCTATGTTTTGTTCTTGTGTCTTGCAGTGTCTCCATGTTTTGTTCTTGTGTCTTGCAGCATCTCTGTTCTTGCGCCTTGCAGTCTTTGTTTTGTTCTTTTTTCTTGCAGCATCTTTATGTTTTGTTCTTGTGTCTTACAGCGTCTCTATGCTTTGTTATTGTGTCTTATAGAGTCTCTCTATTTTGTTATTGTGTCTTGCAGAGTCTCCATATTTTTGTTTGTGTCTTGCAGAGTCTCTGTGTTTTGTTCTTGTGTCTTACAGAGCATCTGTTTTGTTCTTGTGTCTTACAGAGTCTCTCTGTTTTGTTCTTGTGTCTTGCAGTGTCTCTCTGTTTTGTTCTTGTGTCTTGCAGTCTCCATGTTTCGTTCTCGTATCTTGCGCTGTCTTGATGTTTTGTTCTTGTGTCTTGCAGTGTCTCCATGTTTTGTTCTTGTGTCTTGCAGTGTCTCCATGTTTTGTTCTTGTGTCTCACATATCCTCTCTCTTTTGTTCTTGTGTCTTGCAGTGTCTCTATTTTGTTCTTTTGTCTTGCAGTGTCTCTATGTTTTGTTATTGTGTCTTGCATAGTCTCCATGTTTTGTTCTTGTATCTTATGGCATCTTGATGTTTTGTTCTTGTGTCTTGCAGTGTCTTCATGTTTTTTTATTGTGTCTTGCAGAGTCTCCATGTTTTGTTATTGTGTCTTGCGGCATTTTGACTTTTTGTTCTTGTGTTTTGCAATGTCTCCATGTTTTGTTTTTGTATCTTGCAGCGTCTCCATGTTTTGTTCTTGTGTCTTTCAGCATCTCCATGTTTCGTTCTTGTGTCTTACAGAGTCTCTGTTTCTTGTTCTTGTGTCTTATAGTCTCTTTTTTGTTTTTGTGTCTTACAGAGTCTGTTTTGTTCTTGTGTCTTGCAGAGTCTCCAGGTTTTTTCTTGTGTCTTGCACCATCTCATGTTTTGTTCTTGTGTCTTGCAGTGTCTCCATGTTTTGTTCTTGTGTCTTGCAGTGTCTCCATGTTTTGTTCTTGTGTTTCACAGAGCCTCTCTCTTTTGTTCTTGTGTCTTGCAGCATCTCTATTTTGTTCTTGTGTCTTACAGTGTCTCTATGTTTTGTTATGTCTTGCATAGTCTCCATGTTTTGTTCTTCTGTCTTATGGCATCATGATGTTTTGTTCTTGTGTCTTGCAGTGTCTCCATGTTTTGTTATTGTATCTTGCGGCATTTTGACTTTTTGTTCTTGTGTTTTGCAATGTCTCCATGTTTTGTTCTTGTGTCTTTCAGCATCTCCATGTTTCGTTCTTGTGTCTTACAGAGTCTCTGTTTCTTGTTTTTGTGTCTTACAGTCTGTTTTGTTCTTGTGTCTTGCAGTGTCTCCATGTTTTGTTCTTGTGTCTTGCAGTGTCTCCATGTTTTGTTCTTGTGTCTTGCAGTGTCTCCATGTTTTGTTCTTGTGTCTTGTTCTATCTCCATGTTTTGTTCTTGTGTCTTCCGGGTACTCTTTGTGACATTCTTGTGTCTTGATGCCTAATATTCAAATGAAAGATGCAGCTGGTGCTGACTCAGCTGATTTGTTCCTGTTATTAAATCGCTCAACATCAAAAGCAAAAGGGCAATAATGTTTTTGTTTGTTTGCCAGTGTGTTAGTAAAATATCTYACAGACCAGTTAGATTTCACTAARCCTCAAGAAAAATAATCACATCTACCAATCTGATTTACCATTGCTGCCTCAGCTAATCAGTATTAGCTTAGCCACAGACCAGTCAGTTCTATTGATAATTTGGAGTGATTGTGCAACAGATATTGTAAGATTTCACATCATTGCATGAAATTGAGCATAACTTTAAAAAGTTTGAYCAATCAGTGAAAATAACCTAAAATTATGGCATGAAATCTTTAATTTTCTTTTTATTTTGTGATCCATATGTTCTAAWTWCAATAAAGTTATTTTGTWTATTATASGTAATTTTTTCAARTGGAAMGWCTATTTTTTATTTGTGAAGAAAAAGCAGCATCACCCTCAGCTGCGTTTGGTTTGTTGTGTGGTTTAGCCAGACGYTTGTTTTCTGTTAGAGCTAGTTKYTTCCTCTAGTCTCACACCTTCAGAAACGCACCGGGTGCGTTCCTTTTCCAGTCAGGTGGACGACAACRCAGCTAAAGGTGAGGATGAGTGAGGAAGGGAGGTGTCTTCTTAAATCAGAGACGACCAGTCGGCGCGATCCACTCTGAGTGGAACATTTAGCTGCGCAAACTCCACCCACCCTGTCATCCGCTTCATCAGCCGGGCTGCAAATGAAGCACAGCCACAGAGAAGTGGTTCACCACAGCAGGCGTGGGTGCAGGTTTTTGTTGTTGTTTGATGTGATCGATGCCAGAACTCGTCCCCCTCTGCATGTCTCGTGTTGCTAACGATGTTAATCTTCGTCTAATCGTATATAAAAAGAGCTGTCTGAGAAGTGAAAGTGTGTGTGGGAAGTGCTTTATGTAAATGTGCAAGTGTGAAAGCGCTGGCACATTAATGCGTGACCCTGCCACCAGATACAGAAGAAAATTAATTCTGCAAACATTTTTTTAAAATGCATAAATCGCCCACAACTGAAAGGCAAACAGGTTAATTTTTTGCTCCTGTCTTTGTGTCTGTTAACAAAATAATTCACGAATCTGCGAACAAGTCTTAATGAAAAAGTCCAAACTTGTCCACTTTCATCACCAACTGTACAAATTTGAGGAGTTTATTTTGACCTCAGGGTGACCTGAGAGTGTTCCTGCAGCCACACACCTGTTCTCAATTCATTTATTTTAAAAAYGACAGCTAAAAGTGTCAACCTCCCAGACTTTTTATTACAAAGCTTCAAACAGTGACAGAAACATGACAAGGTGTCACTTTATTCCTCCAAGAGTTCGTCACATCCACAGCTAATAAAATTTACTGTAGATTTTTAAGGCTTGCTCCCACTGTTTGGTTGTTTGTTGTTCTGGTTGCCATGTTTGCACAGCTAGAACCTGACAGCAGCTTYAGCTTTTTTAGCCTCAGCTCCTTTTGCTCCTTGACACGCTCATCACCAACACCTCCTCAGGGTCAAATGAAAGAAATCAAACCTCCAAAAAGTACCTCGGCGTGCGGTTAGGAGGGTCTGAACACAAGACAAACTCAGCATTCAGTTAGCCTTCAGGTTACAAACTGTTATCGTGGCATCATCACAGAAGGTTCATTCTGTTATGATCATCTGATTCTCATCAGAGTTACAGCTGAAGCACAAGTACGGGTTTATTTATCTGTTAGGAATGAATCTCACTGGTTTAAGACAAAAAAAGAGCAAAAAAAAACATTCAGAATCTGAAGACACGCTYCCATGTGAAGACAAATGCAAACAAATTTGGACATTGCTTAATGCAAATGAGGGGAGATTATTTTTTGCAATTTAGCCACAAAGTAGTAAAAAGACAGCTTAAAATAGTAAAAAAGCAGCAATAACTCAGAAAGTATCGTTAAAAGCCTCAAAAATCTAAAAAAAGGCTAAAAGTAGAAAGAAGGTAGCTGAAAAAAAAAGGGCTAGATAAAAGCTAAAAGTAGTGCAAATTTAGCTAAAAGTTAAAATTATCAAAAGTTTAGGTAAAGAGTAAAAGTTGCAGAAATGCAGCTACGCTGCAAAAACTGTCCATCTTACCAAGTTTTAAAACCTTATATC
>NW_013952636.1:415701-424026 GCF_001266775.1 Austrofundulus limnaeus
AAAGGCTAGCCTTTGGCATAAAAGTAGCAAGAGGCAAACTAAAAAAATTAAAGTTGCAAAAAGTATGAATAAGTTACAAGCAGCAAAATGCTAGCTAAAAGCTAAAGTTAGTGGAAAGGTACCCTGCCAAACAGGAACAAAAGGCTAGCTAAAAGTAGTGGAAAAGTAACAAAAAGCCAAAAAGGGCTGAATGTAGCAGAAAAGTACATAAAAAGAGCAAAAAGCTAAAAAAAAGAAGCTAAAAGTAGTGCAAATGTAGATAAAACCAGTTAAGGCAAAGTAAAGGYTGAAAGTAGTGACGACAGCTAAGAACTAAACACAGACAGAAGCAGATATTTTGAGATTTTAAGGCATGTTTTGAATAATTTGACATCATTTAAAGAGTTTCTATGGGGGAATATATTTGTAAATACGGTGACGTAAATTAAAAATTTCTATTAACAACTATCTAATGAATGAGCCCAAAGTTTTGCTCCATGAAGGGCTACAGCTGAATCAGCATGTTTTAATTTGCCCACAACAGATACACATCATTGAACTTTATGATTTAAACTGTCCTTCAAGGTTCAAATTAGTGTCAAACTCTGCAGAGAAAAACCAACGCTTTATCTTAAAGTCCCACTCTCCAGTTTGTCAAAGAATATTTGAACGCTTTGGTCGAGAACCCAGCAGGTCTGCATAGTCTGGGTGACCCCTGCTGCAAGTCAAACTAAACACTCCAGAGCCGGAGCAGCGGGAAAGCCAGCATCTGAGGTCAAACAACTGGGCTGCGTAAAGTCACACAGCCCAGAGCGAAAACCAAAATGTGTAAAAGACTTCACTTTGGCAGATTAGTCTGTTTACATCCTGGACTGGACGGGGTTTGGCTCGACTGCAGCGCTGCGCTTCCAAGAGGGCCCGTCTTCCCTTTCCTCTCTTTAACTCTCTCCTCTCCTGCTTTACTCTTCRGTTTTATTCTGCGTAAACTCTCCAAATCCAAAAAAATAACCCACTACAAACAGCAGAGCTGCATTAAGAAAACAAAAAGAGTCAACTCTTCAAAATAAAATGTGAATAAATTTGTAACATGGCACGAAATGGCATGGATGTAGAAGTTGTAGTTCTRGAAAACAAAACAAAACAAAAAACTCTCCACCTCCAGCACAGTTTGCCAAGTTATGAGCTCAGACTTGGTTTCCCTTCTGCTGAATGTCTCTTAATAGCTTCCACAACTTTTATGACACTTTTTACTCCCCCCTTTTTTTTATCTGAAGCAATTATTAGAGCCTTGTGAATTCAAAGCTGCAAACACAAACATGTTTTACTCATTTGGAATCAAACYGAGATCCCCTCGTGGTAAATCGGGGCCTACGAGTGATGATTTAATCCTCCAAACATGGTACTTCACGTTAAAGCTAATGCTAACGTCTAGTAAAACGACGTCTACCTTGGGGAGAATTAGGTTTTAAAGTTTAAGAATGTGCACGTGCCATTTGGTCATTTATTTTTAAAAATAAAAGCTACATCCACATGTTTCTAGGAGAGATATCTGAAATACTCATGCCGCACCACAAGGTGGCAACATTTTCCATATTAACGTTGCAAAAAACAGAGGAAGAACAAAGTTTAACCTAACTAAAGATTCTCTCAAAACRGTTGTAGTTGGAGTTTTTATTGATAATTTCCACTCGGTTATTAACCATTTCAGCACCAGTCAAGGTTTAGCGTCAACAGAATTAGAATAAAAGGAAAAAATATAAACAAATAAAATTAAAAATACCATTGTTTTAGTTGTTAGGGCACAAAGAGGTCATGATTTCTGCAAGGATACTTGTTTTGAGACTTTGTCCGCATTCAAACAATTTTTTTGAAAACACGTTGATTGTAAACGTAACACTACGCTCAAAAAAATAGGCCTGGCATAGAGTATTTTGGTATGATTTAAACAYGCAAAGCGATATACTGAACAACTCTAGCAACGATACCAGGTCTACGGAAATCCTGTGGGGACATTTTGGGACTTTTTTCTTTTGCGTTACCTTGAAATACTCATTTCCATCCATCCATTATCTATAGCTGCTTATTCCTTTAGGGTCACGAGGTCACTGGTGCCCATTTCCAGCAGTCACAGTGTGAGGGGCGAGGTACACCCTGGACAGGTCACAAGTCCATCACAGGGCCACACATAGAGACAAACGAGACAAACAACCATTCACTCTCTCACTCACAACTAGGGACAATTTACAGTTACCAGCTAACCTAACAGTCATGTTTTTGGTSTGTGGGAGGAAGCCGGAGTACCCGGAGAGAACCCAAGCATGCACGGAGAGAACACGCAAACTCTACTCAGAAAGGTCCCAGGGCCGGGATTTGAACCGGCAACCTTCTTGCTGAGAGGTATCAGCTCTACCAACTGATTCAAGACTACCACCTGTACCATTTTAAAGGTAATTGTAATGTTTATGACAATAATTACAATGAATTAGACTTTTATTTTGAAATAACCGGCTACTGAAACGGTATGGGTCGCCACAAGTTGAGGAAGTGGACTGTGATTTTGCGTGGCCGTGATACATTTATGCAGAAGCTAAAATAAAGCAGTAACGCTCGTGTAATGGTAGCCTGGCCCTCGCCTTCCTACGCAGTTTCGCTCAATTCTAGTTTCCCTTCACTGCTCCGTCTGGGATTTCTCCCATAGACAAGGATTTCTTTGGGAGCATTTCATTCGGGCCAATCAGAGAACAGAACGTTGATTTTCTGCACAGTGTCTGCTTGTAGTTTATTTCACCTGGGCCAATCAGCAAACAGAAGGCGGAGTTTTGAACAACGTCGATTTTCTGCGSAGTGTCTGCTAGTTAGTTTAGCATTCGGCAGTGGAGGAAGTGAATGAAGCYAGTCCGTGTTGATGAGGCTTCCAAATTTAAAATAAATCCATCTGACAATGCAGCAGCTCTCATTTACAGTCATCTTGTTCAGCTCGGTACTTTTCTCATCTCAGTAGGGTTGTTTACGGCGCACGCGATTTCCGGTTAACGTATTAGCCTCCTTCACAGCGACATACGTCGCGGCCAACCGATCCAATCATTTTAAACTTCAGCAGAGGCCACGCCTCCAGCAAGAATCGCTTCTCTATAGCCGAGAGTCCAGACAAAGTCCGCGTCCGAAGCAAAGTGAAGGACAAGGGTCTGGTTTTTACCAGGCTAGTGTAATGGTGCACATGTGAATTTATTTATAAACCAGCAGGCACAACAATAACAAATAACATTTGCGAAGGAGCGCAAAAGTACTGCGAGGTAAAGTAAAAAAGTACTACGAGGGAACGCAAAAAGCAAAGGTGGAGCACGTGACCAAAAATATCCGCTTATTACAAATGTAGCTTTGCTAAAGCTAAACCACTAAAAAAAATTAGCGGGAGCTAACAATAACAAGYAAAAAATTAGCAGAAGTTAGCATTAACAGCTAATTGCTAACTGCTAAGATKGCYATCTGTCTACGTAATGTTCTGGCCTCCTTTGAGMTGATGACGTGACGACATATGAGACTTTGGAAATTTTCCGCAGTTCATGTTACGTCACTCCTGGCTCCCTTGTTTAATCAGTTTGGGCTTTTGTAACTATGCTTGTTTATTTATTAAGTTTTGTAAAAATAAAAACGAAATTTGTCCACGGACTTCAAGCTGGCAAAACCTAATTTAGCAGAAACWAACTGCTCTGCTAACGTTTTCCAAAGTGAGTGAAAAGGTTAATCGCTATTAGCCGTTAGCAGATTAAAGGACCTCCTGGCAAAAAGGATGGCCCCTAGAGTGGGCTCTGTACAGGCCTGTATACAAAAATACACCAAAAAACCAGACACTAAAGAGCACAAACACCAGGGCGTATTGAGTTTAACGTACCGTCTTGAGTTGTTAACTTTTATTACAAATGTTAAAAGTTGACCATAAAGTCATGAGCTCAGTCCAGAGGCTCACAGTGAGTGTGAGATGTCATGAAGTAGCTCTTTCTGTACTTGACTCCTACACACTAGTGTCAACAGGAAAGAGTCAGCCAATGAAACTAATTGGGTGGTGTGTGTGTGTTTTGTGAAAAGAACAGCCTGTACCGAGCCGGACTCCCTCCCACCGCTCTCTGACTGGCTGCCTCCTCAGTGGTCTGCTTTCTTTTGCCCCGCTACGATTGGAGACTTGGACTGTCAGTAAGTGAAAACTTCTTTCCCTCTTTTTTTTTCTCCTTTTCCTCCTCCTCTCCCCCTGAGGACATACCCTTGTTGTTTTCAACTTCAGAAGCAGCAACGCCGGACCGAAGGGATTCTGCAGAGAGGGCCTGAACGTGCACAGCGAGTCCCAAGAAACAAATGAACAGAAATGTTCTTTAAAACCTCCTGAGCTGCTTCAGATCGAAGCCACAGACGCATCACTTATAACCAAACTCATTGTTTTTATCTAATACTACGATCAATGTGTGTCTGTAAGCAAAAGATCTCAATGAATTCAGTCTGATTTGAGTGAAACTTTACATGCAATCATCAGATGAAAGTCTACTGCTGATTAAATCAGAGCCAAACGCAAAATGGTCAAAATGAGCTAAAACTATAGAGTTGTCCTCAAACAGTACTTGAGTGCAAACAAATTGACCAAAATGACAAAGTTTATCTTCAACATAATAAAAATAATTTTAGTCTATAAGTTATAATGGTTGATAAAATATGTGATTTTGGTTTGTGATAAATGAGCAAAATCAGTCAAATCTGGTCTTGTTGGCAAAAATTGAGTCATTTATTTACATTTGTACAATGATGAGCTCACTTCAGAATAAAATAATGATTGAGTGTAAATTTAAAAATTGTTAAAAGCCTGAAAATTCTAAATAAAAACCTATACTGGGTTTAAAACATGACATTTCTTAACATAATAATTAAATTTTAACATCAAAACTAGATTTTATTACATTACTGGTACAAAATAAATTGTGGCTTTGAAAAAAAAAAAGAAGAGGTATGAAATCGATTATTAGGCTCAGTTTTGCAATTTTATTTATTTATTTGTCTTTTACAAAAAAAAAAATGAAAATATATTTATGAAAAAAAAGCACATAATGTTGCTTTGGAAAGCTGTACACACACACCCACAAAAAACAGCACAACATAAATAAGTTAGAATAAACTTTCAGTGTTTATCAAAAAAAAAGTTACACTTCAATGTTTTACAAAAAATGAGTTTCTCTTTTTTTTCTTTTCTTGACCCTCATTAAAAAYGAGAAAATGAATAGTGCAACTTCATGTTCCACATGAATTCCACAGCACAAAAACAAATCTTTGATTCACATATTTGCATAAAAAAAAAGAAAACGCCCAGTGGTTTTAAAAAATATTTACTCTCTTACCCTGGAGCATGAATGGGAAGTAACCTGCAACTTTATTTAAAGTAACTTCTGGGGTTATTTCAGAAATTTGGTTGGATATTGCTCAGCAGTTTGAACACCTCTCTATCCACAGGTTTATAAACAAAAACACACAAAAAAAAGGGACAAACTCGTATTTATAAAGTCAGTTCGATGGGCTTACAGTTTACAGTGTGGCCATCTGGGTCTTCAAAACATATTTGAATGAAAAAACATTTATACTTAACCCTGACTTTTAAAAAAAATGTTTTATTATTCAATTACCTGAATAATGAATCATTATTTTGTTGGAAATTGCACTGCAGCTTCCAGAGTCAAACTCACACACACACATAAAAAAATGTATAAAAAGCAAAAAAAATTGCTTTCTTAATTGCTACATTTGAAACATAGGTAGTACATATTTTTCTTTTTATAAAAACAAAATAAAAAGAGCAAAAATTAATTTGCATACTGCTACATTGTCTGCTGCTTTTTGAGGATATTGATTTTGAGTTCTAGTGTACATCTTCAGTGCTTTTTGTGCAGCTTCCTCCTCTTCCTCAGGATACAAAGCTGCTTTTTTTTTTTTAAATTTTTCTTATATTTTTCATTTTGTCTCTTCTGTCAGATGATGAGAAAGCCTACAGTAATCCACCAGCAACAGGTCTCAGTGCTCTGCGGGACGTAAAGAGGAAACAGGCTGTTTGAATGGTTGCATTTATGCTTGATGTCACACATGCACACACACACACAGACACACACAGACACACACACAGCTCGGGGAGCTTTAAACAGGTCAACACGAGTTTGCACACAGCAAAGCAGATGTTTACAGTTCTTGTTTTTGTTATGCAATATTTTAAAAAAAGGCACAAAAACTGGTTCCTGACCTGCATTTTACAGGACCTCCTGGTTATCCTCAGGCCTGCTGGATGTCTTCACCACACCTCCAACACAGTCCTCCTCCTCCTCCTCATCATCATCATCATCCCTGTCCGACTTCGACCTTCTCTTCGGACACTCATCGGAGCAGGAACCTGACATAAATATATATTTTAATTAAAAAAAACGACTTTTGACATCTTAAGTAGGTTATAGCACCCAAACAGATACAAAAACAACTTAAAAGTTGTTAAATTTAACTTCAACGGCACATGTCAAGGTCGACTTTTCGACTGAATCTTTGGTGTTGTGTCCAGATTTGTTCCCCACCTCCATCTTGGCCGTTTTCTCTTTAACCTTAGCGGTTTTAAGATTTTTTTTTTTCGTCCACTCACATTGAAAATAACAAAAATATTTGCTCGTTAATAAAAAAAAATATAAGTTCATATGTTTGTGAAATAAATACATGAGTCGTGACGTCATGACGTAATTTTTAAAAACTGTTTTACGTCGAAATGTGTACGTTTTAAAAGGGTAACCCACAGAAAAAGTAGCTCCGGCACGGATTTCGAGCGGGTAACGGAATCCGACACAACACCCGCTGCTTCCAGCCAGTCAAAAATGGTGCAAAGCACTTCAAAAACTGTTTAAAAGTCCCTACCGGAGGCTCCCGATCGTCGTTTCCTCGAACCCTTCGTCTCTGGAGCGGACTCGGTCCTCGTCCTGCTCTCCTCGCCGCGGCCGGGCGAGTCTCGAGCCTCTCCCCGCGGCGGCCGTTCACTCCCGTGGGGCAGCCTGCTGTAAAACTCCGGTGCCTCCTCGTCCGCCTTCCATTCGTAGTCCCCCCCGGGGAGCGGCGTCTCCGTCACCGGGTCGAAGTTAAACCGCTCCCTGAAATCCCGCACGCTCTCCCGCTGCGAGGCGTCCGCGTACCTCCGAATCTCCTCCCGGTCGGGCTTGCCGAACAGCATCCGGCGGGCGCCCGAGCGGACGCTCTCGGCGGGCTGCCGGGCGTCCACCCTCTCCACCGTCGGGCTCGCGTTGGAAAGGCGAACATCTGACATTTTGCGGCGCACACGCGACGAGGAAGGAAGGCACACGCGCTCGCGCACGAGCGAGGAATTTCGGACGACTCTTTCACGCTGCGAGCACTCCCTTTAAAAGCAGAAACGTGTGCATGCTCCGCGAATGTCATCCAAGAACCATCAAAACAAAATTAAAGAAGAAAAAAAAATGGAGGTGTACAAAGAGAGAGAGAGAGAGAGAGGAAGGGGGGAGGGAGCGGCGCGCGCACGGAGACACTCCTGTCAGGTTCGTAGTAAAAATACGTCAAGTCACAACAGCCAACATGGCGTTAGCCCGAGCTGAGGCTGAGGGAGGAAACTTGACTATTTAAACACAGATCTGTGGGTCCGCCCATAGCTGCGAGTTAAACAGGAGGAACAGCAGATCCTGGATCAGATTTACTAACGTCTGCGTGTCTCTGCTGTTTGAAGTGGGTCAAAAACAAGCAGGTAAACCATAAAAGATAGGAAAAAAAAAAAAAACCACGTTTCTCACTATGAGCCTTGTGTGCTGGGCTGACATCACAGATATGATTTAATCAGTTTAATTCAGCTGGTGAGCCAAACTATGACAACTTTAAAAAAATTAGCTTCAACTACTGACTTGGATGACATCAGAGGTCTTCCGTCATGGTTGGCCGTGTGCCTATCGCTGTCAGACTTTGGAACGGTGCCACGGAGGAAGTGGGAAGTTTGTGCTTCACTTGCTGTAATTTGCTCACGCGAGTTTATAATTTAAACACGAGCAGGGCCGGCTCGAGACATCTGGGGGCCCTCGGGCAGGATGTGTTCAGGGGGGCCTGCTTTACCATAAAGAGACATTTAAAGGTAAACAAAACCAAATAATTTATAGAGCTTATTTTGTATATCTATGAACATGGTGGCTGTGTCCAAAACGACAGGCCGGGTCCTCCGGAGGACCCAGACTCCCCGGTCGCAGCGGGCCGGGTCCTTGGTAGACCGGGAAGACCGGAAAAAAAGAGGGTGTGAATTTGGACGGTCTAGCCTCCCCTCCTTACCCC
>NW_013952636.1:426252-427650 GCF_001266775.1 Austrofundulus limnaeus
CTTCGTCGCGGCGCTGTGACGTATGCAGCCGACAAATTCGACCTTCGGAGGACCCGTCCTGCCGTTTTGAACACAGCCGGTGTATCTTATGTTAGCATGCTCACTGAAACATGCTAAGCTAACTAGCTCAAAAAATGCTATGTGAATGCTAATTGCTGAAAAACCCAAAACTCTGTTGTTAAATAAGCAGAAGCCTAGCGTAAAGCTCAAATGAACAACATGCTAGTTAAAAGCTAAAARTAGCCAAAAAATGGAGGACGATAGAACAAAAGGCTAGCTATAAGCATCAAAAATAACTACATGCTAAAAGTAGCAAAAGCTTAGATTGGAAACTGAAAGTAGCAAAAGGCAGGTTAAAAGATAGAAAATAGCAAAAGACTTACTAGAACTTAAAACGGCAAAATGCTAATCTGGCTAAATGTACCCAAACTAGCTAAAATCTAAAAGTAGCAAAGGGCTTATTACATGCCAAAAATAAATAGTTAAAAGCTAAAGGTACCAAAATGTTTCAAAAGGTTAGCCACAAGCTAAATGTTTCAAAAAGTTAGCCAAAAATACCAAAAGAGTGACCAAATTCAGTATGTAGTAAAGGGTTTGCTAAAGGCTAAAATTAGCTAAAAAATGTTTTAAAGCTATATGTTACAAAAGATTAAAAGAAGTTTAGCTACAAAGTTAGCTGGAAGTTAAAAGTACTAGAAGGCTAACTAAAAGCTAAATGTAGCAAATGGATGGTTAACAGCTATAAATGCAAAAATATAGCTAAAATGTAAAAAGTTAACTAAAGCTAAAAGTTTTGAAAGAAGAGGGCATCCCAAGGTAAAGAACAGCAAAAAATAGCAAAAAGCTGGCTAAAGGTACTAAAAAATTAGATATAAAAAATGAGCTAGAAGCTATAAGCAACAAAAGATGAACTAAAAGCTAAAAGTAACAAAAAGCTTGCTATTTAAAGTAGCAAAGGGTTAGCTTAAAATAGTAAAAAGTATTTGAAAGCATCACAAAACTGGCTAAAAGTAGAATAATGCTAGTAAGAAACTAATTAGAAGTATGCTACTATTGTAACGGCACAAAAAGACCAAAAGTTATCTGAAGCAGATTTTAAATAAAACAATTTTTTTAACTTGAGGAGRTCTTAATTTACTGCTATGTGGAAAATATGTACATAAAGTAAGTTTTTTGGCACACAGAAAGATTACAAAAACAAAAAGCTGAAGCATTCATCTCTTGAATGAGCCGAATGTTTTGATACAAGAAAGAATAGAAAGCACAAAAAAAATGTGCATGAATAAAAAAAAGGAGGAAAACAAAAGTCTGAACTCTGACTCACCATTCAGGCAAATATGCAGCAGTTCAATCAAACACACACACACACACACACACACACACACACACACACACACA
>NW_013952636.1:429591-431724 GCF_001266775.1 Austrofundulus limnaeus
GTTCAATACTTATTTTACCTGCTGTAAATGTTTTTTTTTACTTTAAACAACAAAAACAAAGTGCAAGTCATAAATGAAAAGAAACAGAAAGTAGAAAATATTTTCCCAAAATTAACAAAAATATCAGATCCTTCCCAAACAATTCATGTCAGTTGTATATTTCTTCAACAAACAGGCCTTTATCTTTCTCTGTAATAAACTTTTACAGCTGTTTTAACATMAATCTCATTATTCTAGTCGTATTCCTTGAATTGCAGTTTCCTATTTTTCAAATAACTAGATACCCAGTGTAGTGCTAATCCTCTGACGTCGTATTTATTCAAAGTTGAAAATGTATTTTAAAATAAAGGCAAGGAGGAAAACACTTACCTGTGATAACCTTCAAGTAAGTTTTAATTAAAGTTTTAGGAAACAGTTGCCACTGGTTTTTGATCTCATAAAATTAAGTCATGTTCTACTTTTGAAATTAGATTCAGTGTTTTTTGTTTCCATGTCAGAGGAAGCAGCTGCACTGTGGGGAGGAACGACCACACAAATGTAAATACACTTTTTGTCTGGCTTCCAGCTGAGGGCACAGTGGGTTTTGATAGGCTCTCATTCTTATTTTTCACAATTATTTCTGTCAGATAAGACGAGTGAATTCYCACCACCTTGAATGTATTTAATTTGATCATCTTCAGAATTTGTCATTTAAATCTGAGATTAAATTTAGGATTGAATCTAAAGAGGAAACTAACATTGCAGCCTCACTGAATGACCCAGACAAGTCCAGACAGTTTGTGTCTGTCCTCCTGCTGACCAGGAACACTGAACACTTTTATTAAGTTTTTACAATAAAATTCAATGGCATCATCAAAACACTTTTTTGGTAGCATTTCTTACAAAACCAGTTCTGGCATATTTCTTGATCTCTGCRATGGCCTTTCCTGGGTTGAGACCCTGTAGAGAAGTTTGTTGAACAAACAATAAGACACCAAAACCTTTAAATTTGTGATGAAATGTGCAGATTATTGATGTAAAAGCACCTTGGGGCAAGTCTTCGTACAATTCATGATGGTGTGGCAGCGGTAAACGGAGAAAGGGTCCTGGAGTTTAGCCAAACGCTCCTCAGTGAACTTGTCGCGGGCGTCGATCATCCATCGGTACGCCTGTGGGACGACAAGGATTCAGGGTTTTTCTTATCATTTCAAAATATACGGTTTGCTCTAAAGGTCAATCAYAGCCTTATTATGAGGTTTATTTCATATTTGAATAATTAACATTCTACCTGCATGAGGACAGCAGGTCCCAGGTATTTGTCTCCATTCCACCAGTAGCTGGGACAGCTGGTGCTGCAGCAAACACAAAGGACGCACTCGCAAGCCGTCCTGTCGAGTGAAAACAGGGATTTAAAATCATAGTTTTCTCTCTGCGGCTTTTTATGACTCACTCTCTCAATAGAGGCACAAAATTAAACTAAAAAAGGCACTTAGTTCAGATCTGTTCAGGGGACTGGATCATTTACCAGTTTTATGTCTCATATTGAAYGGAAATACTGCTCCTTCCCCTCCTGGCTTTCGTCCTTCGTTTTCAGGTACGGCTCGATCGATTTGTACAGTGTGTAAAAGTTGCTCATGTCCTGTTGGGAATAATAAGAAGACAAACAGTTTTTACTCATTTAAAGCAGTTGTGATGCTCACATTGATGAAGGTAAAACAATTTAAACTTACAGGCACCAGATCWTTCACCACATACATGGGCGGCAGTGGGTAGATTTTAACGGGTTTGTTGGTGTCGATTCTGTTGAGGCACGCCAGAGTGTTGCCTCCGTTTATGTTCATGGCACACGAGCCACAGATACCTGAAGGAATCCTTACATGTTCAGTACAACGTATATAATAACATTAAAGGGATCCACGATTAGTTGTAACATTAGACTTTATTTAATAAACATATATTTTAACTGTAAAATAAAGACTGTAAAAATACTGTAGGCTGTTTAGTTTTTATTATTTTTAAACTAAAAGTTTAAAAATATATTACACGGATGGGGCCATTTTGTTTGCACACAAAGTATTCTGGGTAAATGGTGACGTGGATAGGTTATCTGTTCGAGGCTGCTAGCGAGCTATATCCACCCTGAAGGTTATAATC
>NW_013952636.1:431804-433869 GCF_001266775.1 Austrofundulus limnaeus
CCATGTGATTGGCTGATTAGAAATTAAGTGTTAACGAGCAGTTGGACAGGTGTACCTAATAAAGTGGACGGTGAGTGTATGTTTATCAAGCAAAGTCTAAAGTTACAACTAATCAGGGATCCCTTTAAAACCAATCAGACAGAACTGAGACTCTTACCCTCCCGGCAGGAACATCTGAAGGTGAGCGTGGGATCCATTTCGTTCTCGATCTTGATGAGGGCGTYCAGAACCATCGCACCACAACTGTGTTCGCAGGATGACAATCAAACACATGACAGCGGCGTTTCATCGTGAGAGACTAACGAGTAAAGTACAGCTCGGCAGCGTTCTCTTCCTTGATTGGTTCGTAACTTAGGTGTTGAGATCAAYGTCGTACGTCTGCATTCGTGCTTTGTCTCCGGGGGTGTCTGGGTCCCAGCGGTAAACTCTTTATCCTGGCTTCAGGAGCCGGAGCGACTGCAGTCTGAGCGCACCGCACCATCTTTATTACAGATGACAATCAAGGAAATCAATATTCTTATTTGTTTACTTCAATTTAGAAGTTACACACACAAAAAGGGCAATAATTACACTTAGTGCTATATGAAAAAAAGCATAAAAATTGTGGCAGTGTTGTCCTGGAAGAAGCGGCTGAGAACCTGAAGGTGCTGCGTTGTCACGTGATAATTTTTTGTTTTAACCCAAATTTCTCATGAATCTTTGGATGAATTTTGAGCAGAAGTTTTTGAAAAGTAACATTTAGAGCTGAGTCACGTTTGGATCAAACCAATTCAAGATGGCCCCCACAGCCTAGTGACACAAAAGTGGCTTTAAGTTACAGAGTTTTACAGATATTGAGCCAAAATGAAGTGGGAGTAGCTGAGAGTCATCCCCAACACAAACTTTGAGTCCAACTTCTTGTCTTCTTTAGATTTTAATGGCAGCTTGCATCCATTAATGTTACACTACTGCCATCTGTTGGATCCTAACACCTCAAATTCTCATAAAAATCCCAATATTTTTTTTAAAAACACGAAAAATCCTCTTCTTCCCCTCATTACGTCCCAACCACATTCTCAAACTTTAATTCCTCATCAAAACCTAACTCCGTTTTTAATCATCTTCTTTGATTTGCATATGTTCTGCAGTTAATAAAAACACGTTCCACCGTTTCTGCAGCATCATACCAACTACATAAACCAGTAAGATGTTTCTCCATCTTAAAAAGATTTCCATTTAAAAACCTGTGCCCGGTTCTTATTCTGTTTATAATTACCTCTTCCCTCCTGTTTATTCATCTGATCCTTACAACATCTATGGATTTTTGTATCCTATATAAACGTCTTCCGTTTATTTCATTATCCCACCTAATTTTCCATATCTTCTTGCTTTCTCTCCAAACTATACTTTTGCCTTCAGATTTAGATAATTTTATTGGTAAATCAATTTCTTCTTTTTTATATAGCCTTCTTTGCTATATCTGCTCTTTCATTACCCAAAATACCTACAGGAGCAGGAGTCCAGAATATTACTTTTTTTATTTTGTTCACATATCCGATGATAAACAGCCATAATTTCATATAATATACTTTGATGATTATTTGTATGTCCTTTTTAAATACTCAACAATGCAGATAATGAATCACTACAAATTGTTTTATTTATATTATTATCCTCCACCCATTAGAAAGATAATAATATAGCACATAATACTGCATATATACTCAAATAATTTGTTCTTCTTGAAATATTAATCTTTCATTCAGGAATCACTACAGCTATACTGGTTGTTTCATTTTTTTTAGGTCTTTTGAACCATCAGTATAAATTTGCAAATAATTATTATGTTTATTCTGTATCTGAATATAAAATTCTTGGCAAATATCTATATTACTTTTCTTAATATTTGATAATGATCTGTCTACATTAATATATTTCCATGTCCGTGTTGGTTTCAAAGGCCACAACTAAATTTCCAACTTCTTGTGATATCTATGTGTATTATAATATTAATTAGAACAATTTTTAAAATCACTTTTGAAATAAAATTAACGAAATTAGTATCGCCTAATGATTAATGTCAAGC
>NW_013952636.1:434887-435984 GCF_001266775.1 Austrofundulus limnaeus
ACCATGTCCAAATCCACGTAACTCTCCTCTTCCAGCCCCTCGCACTAAACCAAGATCTACAAAAAGTCACAGAGCGCAACAACCACCTCTGACCCTTCCACACATGAAAACAGACAATCCTGTTTGTGTTCAAGATGATCCAAATACTTATGTGTGATAACTATGTTTTGGGGTTAGTAATTACTGTGGGAGGAATAAAAATTGAATTACTGGGGTTGGGATTTCAGAAAAGCACATATACTTAGGTTTATGTTGACCTATTTTTTAAAATATATTAAAGAGGTTTTTCTTTGTTTTATTGATCATTTAATTGGTGATTTACTAATCAGATGGGGGAGTGTAATAGAACTGATACTTTTATGTTTAAGCAAGTAAAACATGACATCCTTTAATGACCTAGGTTTTCATGACATGCTGTTCATCTGCAGARAGAATGATTAAAGTCAGAACAAGATTTGCTAACAACAATAATCATTCTTAGATATCACTTGTGTTTATCTTTGTGTTTTCCATTGACCTTGTATCAAATCTTGCTAAGATGACAGAATGGTGTTTGTTAATATACTGTATATATGAGGCCTCTTGAGACACAGTTCAACAGTAGTGTGGAGAGACAGTGACAGAGAGAAGCAGAGGCACAGAGACAGGCCAAGTTGTTGTCTGTGTTTCCTGTGGTTGCAATAAAACTCAGCTGATCATCTCACGGAGTACCTTCATTCTTGGATCACGTATTTCTGTCTTTGTTAAATAACAACATGTACAGTATGAACCTGGCGAGATTAAGATTAAACAAACACCAAGCCCAAATCCAGCTAACTCTCATCTTCCAGCCCCTCGCACTAAACCGAGATCTACAAAGATTCACAGAGCCCCACCACCATCCATCACCACTAGTAGCAGTAGTGCGCCACTCAGTTGTTTAACAACTTTTTTAATACAGTATGTAGAAGAAGAACCTTAGAAACGAGAATGGAAACCTATTTTAAATAAAAAGTAGAAGCAAAAATGAAAGTGACTCGTCAAAAAACACCAAAGTTTGTCACTAATATGAAGAGCAGCTTCTGTTTTTACCATAAAATATTTTAAAAGTTCAAAAC
>NW_013952636.1:438525-445318 GCF_001266775.1 Austrofundulus limnaeus
GCTATTTATGCTTCTAAATCTCAGCCGTTTGAGCTATTTTACGAGAAACAATGATTTAAGAAAATGAGTTTTCTTGTACTTCTTTTCTGCTAATTTTACATTTTTAAAACCCCTTTCACCATCTGGGTGCTAATTTTAACTTGTGTCTGCTACCTTTAGCTTGTTTTTATGCTAATTTCAGCTTTTTCTTCTTTTTAAAGCAGCAATTCTGCTCCTTTTATTCTTCTACTAGTTTGTTTTTATTCTTTGTTTGTGTTTCTTTCAACTTTTCATTTGGAACTGGCAAAAACAGTTTTGCTATAAAACATTTTCAGCTCCATTCACCTAAAGTTTTCAGCAATAAGCATTTACACTAGCATTTTTGCAYGAAATGCAAGTTCTCTAGTTGTCTTTGTCCTTGATRTGTGATTGTTTTCTCTTTGGACAATGATCAMCTTTATATTTTTTAGCTTGTGTTTASATTTGTGCCGACTTCTGATTTTAATTTGACCTCATTTTTATTCCTCCTCCWGTTTTAAGAGACAGAAATAAATTATTTATTCTCTCTATCTGCTTGTATTTCATTCATTCCCTCTCATTTCAAGACACCGGATCAGTTCAACGCAGAAAAGGCTGCAAAGAAAAGCAAAGTGCACATTTTCCTGTCGATGAACGGGATCGACATTCTGGAAAACAAAACWAAGGTTTGTTAAGTTGTTCCAGGGTCGTCTGTAGGTTTGTGTTTTGGAGCGTCGCGTTAAGTTTCCTCCTCACCTTTGATGTCCTCAGTTTCTCCTGTACTCGTGTCCYCTGTCCACCGTCTCCTTCTGCGCCATCCTGCCGTCTTCACCCAGAGTCTTTGGCTTTGTGGCCCAGCATCCTGCAGCCAACACCTACCACTGYTACCTGTTCCAGGACAAGAAGTTTGTGAGTATTTCCACACGGCAACGAGAAACAAATGAAAGAAAAACAAGAACTTTACCTCACCTCAGTCAGATGTCAAAAACCCTTTTTACAGGCTCAAGTACTGGTCTCGGTTATTGGTGATGCCTTTCAAGCTTCAAAAAAGGAGGGAAACAGACGAGGAGGAAGCGATCTGAAAGTGGAAGCACTCAGACACAAGGTTGGTCATTATTTTAGCAACTTCACTTTATTCCAACWGGTTTTAGCAATTATTCATTTGCTGCTCTGTCTTCTTTTATTTCAGAATAAAATGTTGCAGAAAGAGAACGATGAGCTGAAAAGGAAGCTTGCAGCTAAAGCGAACTAGCTGTTTGTGTAAAAGCTGGACATCTTGTACAAACATGAACACAATTATTGTAAAAAAACAAAAAAAAACAAACAATGTTTATTTCCCTGTATTTTATGATCATTCTGGGAAAACAAATACAGAATGAAAGAATGCTAATTGGTGCCATTAACAGTCAGGCTTTAATTGAACTTGCAACTTAAAAAAACTGAAAATTACAGTTATGATTATCCAAGGAGATTCATTAAAAATAACCATTTAAGAAAAAGAAATAACTCTTCTTTGTAAATTACTTTAATGATTTTAGATATTTTAACAGAGTTTAAAAGTTGATCCTTGGTTGTTATTTTATTTGTGTGATTTTATTGTTCTTTTGTTTTTGATTTGATTTGATTTGATTTATTTATTTAACAGGAAAAGATTATTAAAAATCAAGCCTGACTCAGCATAATTGCTGTTTTACAGCAGGTTCCTGTTCTGCAGCACATAAAACACTCAGAATTACAGCATCACAATCACATCATTATTATTACACCGTAGACACAAAGACAAACAAGCATACCAAATTTCAAAAAGGCAGCATTTGCAAAATAGGACGTCTAAATATGAGCACAACAGAAAGTGTCCAGCAGATGGCAGACAAGATTCTTCTTAAAGGGCTGTAGTTTTGAAATGGACTTAATGTTTTGAGGAATGTCATTCCATGCTTTAGTATAAACATAGAAGAAAGACCTCTGGCTGTAACAGCTTTTAAAAGTTGGTAATATTTTGATTTTACTTTTATTTACTGTGATTTTCTATTTTGGAGCACTTTGAGATTTTTAGTTAATGAAAAGTGCATTACAAATTAAATTCATTATTATTACTACTACTACTACTACTACTACTACTACTACTACTACTACTACTACTTGTAAATAACTAAAACATCATTATTAACCCAGGTTTTGAAACAACAGGAATCAAATAGATCAGGGGTGCCCAAACATTTTCCCTTAGAGGGCCAAAATTAAAATCAGTCTGAGGGCCGCGGGCCAAATGCGATAATATAATACATGAAATACAAATACKTCTAAAGTTGTTTTATTTTTATGAATAAGCTAGCAGCCAGTGTGGTTGCCCACATTCTTTTTTTTTTCAGCCCATGGACATGGAGAAAATTCAACATGCTTGGGCAGCAAAGGCTCATGGGATTTTCATAAATTAAAATTTGAGTATATGTGGTATAAGTTCGGTATGAGTATAAGGTGTGCAAATCTAGATGTGTGCTTAAATCTAAATGTCTCTTGTAGTTATTTGTATTTTATGTTCAATCTCAACATAATTCAAAGATAAGGTGAGTACCATGAGTTAAGACTATCAGATTTCAGCTCCTTGTACCTATAATTGGACCAATAGTTGAAAAGTGGAAATATAGTGTTTCTACACAGGACAGGGGATTGCAATCTAATAACCAGGACAACTGCTGGTGGGCCAAATCAAATGGTTTGGCGGGCCAAAATTGACCCACGGGCCCCACTTTGGGCACCTCTGAAATAGACCTTCTATTTGAAACAAAAATGGCAGCTGCTAAAGCGGCATCTCAACAGCAGGGGGCAGCAGAGAGCAACAAATTGATGCGTTAAAGTACTGCTTTGGTGTAATTCGAATTCTTTTTGAATTTATATTTAATTATTGGTTTCTAACCATGGTTCCGTGCGCGGTTAATGGTAGACAGATTATTTAAATCTCCCGGCTTAGATAACAAAAAGTAAACTCAGTTCATTTGTTTGTTTATTATTTAGTTGGTGTTTGTATAAGTATGGAACGCACCACTGTCCCATTCTATTCAGTCGCGAAAATTCTTCGAGCACGTGAATGCAACACTGTCCATTGTCAGCGTGAAATGTTTACGCCATAGACCTGAATAATAACCGCGGACTCGCTGAGGGAAAGTAGGGGGAATTAAGAGCGAAATGTTTGAAGAAGTGTGATTTTTAGATGGCTGTTTGTTTGTAAGGTGACTAAAGTTTAGCGAAGTTTGTTTATTTGAGTTACAGACTTCCGGAGTCCTTTCGGAGCTAGCTGACTGACGCCGCCCGGGATGCACAAACGTCGCATTGTTACTGAATTATTGTGACGCATTCAGGGACATTCGCTTTACCTCTCCAAGTCCCAGCTACTCGTTTAGTGAGATTATGATGGCTCAGCTTCATCCACCTGCAGAAAACCGTCTGTAAGCAGACCGGGCGGACGGGAAACGCTAAACCGTCATGGGGACGCGCTGGTCCCGGAGCGGCAGCAACCTGCCGCTTCTCCCCGACACGCAGACCTCCGAGCGGCGACCAGAAGATGGAGACTCCGCTAACGAGTCTCTGGACGGTCTGGACAGGAGGGAGGACATCGCTCAGTTCCCGTACGTGGAGTTCACCGGCAGGGACAGCGTGACGTGTCCAACGTGTCAGGGGACAGGACGCATTCCTTCAGGTGAGTCAACAACAACAACAACAACAACAACTTCTAAATGAACGCAGTGCTGAATCATTTATCTGTCAAAGGACTTGAAGCAAAACAAAGCTAAAGTCAGCAAAAATAGCAAAAAGCTAAATCGAGCAAAACAGTAGCTAAAAGTTAGACGTAGCAAAACCTCAGAACAAAAGCTAAAATAAGCATTACAATCCCATCCTCAGATGAGCTAAACCTTAGCTAAAWGTTCAAATGAKCAAAACCCTAGCTAACAGCTAAAGTTTCCAAGACAAAGGTTTAACGCTAAAGGGAGCAAAACTAGAGGCAAAAGGGTAAAACTGAAAGACATCAGCTAAAAGATAAAGGAACAAAACAAGATAAAAGTTAAAAATTTATGAAGACAAAAGCTAAAAGTAGCAAAACTGACTAAAACATAAAAATTGAGGCATCAGCTCAAAGCCAAAACAAGTAAAACTGAAGTTAAAAGCTAAAGTTAGACTGTAGCTAAACAGAACTAAACATGACTAAAAGCTTAAATTCAAAAGATATTAGCTAAAAGGAGCAAAACTAACTAAAAGCTAAAAATAGTCAGTAGCTAAAAGCTAAAATTTGCAAAACCAGCTAAAATATAAAAATCAGAAGATAGTAACTTAAAGCTACAAAGGCTAAATTAAGGTAAAGTTAGGAAGACCATAGCTAAAAGCTAAAGCGAGCAAAACTGTAGCTGAGTGCTAAATTAAAGAGCAACAGCTAAAGGCTGAAAAGAGTAAAAAGAAAATAAAAATGGAGCCAGTTTGCTGAAATAAATCGATATTAATGCTTTTCTCTGGGGCCAATTTTTGTAAATAAAGTGAAGTAATTCTAAAAGTCAAAACGTTGTCTTGGTGGTCGAGCTGAATGTTTTTAAAGATAAATGAGTAGAAAAGCACAAAGTCTGGAACTAGATAGATTGCAAAAGAAGAGACTAGAAAGAGGAAAACCAGGGTGTGAACTCTGACTCAGCTTTCCAACAATAAACAAGATCAAAGTTTACGTTTAAAAGCTTCGTTTTTCTGGTTCGACTTAAAACAAGCAGCCAGAAAAGAAAAACGTCAGATCGAAGTCATGTGAGAAACGTCTTATTTTGTCCGTTTCTTTACAGAACAAGTGAACGAGCTAGTTGCACTCATCCCGTACAGCGACCAAAGGCTGCAGCCACAACGCACGTAAGTTACCAGAACCACAGACCAGTTCTGGGTCAGAGTCCTGATCCGTCACCGTCAGGTTTTATGAGCCGGTCCGTTTCAGACCGGTCCTGTCTGTGCTGTAGGAAGCTGTACGTGGTCCTGTCAGTCGTGGTCTGCCTCCTGGCCTCGTCGCTGGTCGCCTTCTTCCTCTTCCCTCGGTCGGTGGTGGTGGAGGACGCTGGGTTACGCTCGGTGACCGTGTGGTTCGACCACGCCAACGCCAAGGTCCTGATAAACCTGACCGTAGGTTTCCTCTCCTCCAACACATAGTTCTTGAGTTTATCATCACAAGGAGGTAGCATGTTAGCACTAGCCCCTGGTGGGAGCTGTGTCTATGGCCTTTTTATTTTTAAATATAGTTTATATACTTGTTTAGGAATCCTCTAAGTGTGGAAACATCCCCAGTGCTGCAGAATACATGCTTAGAAAAACGTTTTGTCACTTCCTGTTTGGGTAGTAATGATTCTGACTTTTTTTGTTAGTTTTTTTTTCAGCAAAACAAGCTCAGTTTTGAAAAAGTTGGACACTAAGAAAACATTTATTTGAAAAACAGAAGGTAGTTTTGGATATTACCAAAAAAACAGTCGAGATTATCTCTGAAGCATCCGGAGATTTAGTTTCTCTAAGACGCACTTTTTTCTTTAATCCTCCGTCCTCTTACTGACCTGATGCAAATTAACCTCACTGATAGTGAAATTGTTTCCTTACTTTTTGCACAATGTCCTAAATTTTCAGAACTGGTGACACTTCGTGCATTTTTTAATTTTTTTTCAGAGCACGCTAAACTTCAGCAACCCGAACTTCTTCTCCGTTCTGGTGCAGAGCGTGAGCTGCCAGGTCCTCTACATGAAGACGGTGATCGGGACTCGGCAGCTGGACAGGGCCACCACCATCCTGCCGCTCGGCCAGAGCCAGGTGTGACAACGTCCGCATGACGCTGTGAAATGAGCTTCAGAGCTCGCGTAAAACGGCTCCTGCTAAAGGTTAAAAGCAGCAGCTAACAGTTTAATGACCCGACAAAAGTCGGATCTATTCTCCCATTGTTGTCAGAAAAAAAACCCCGTAATGAGACCAAAACAAACACATCAGCGAGTCCAATGTTTGCATCTGCTTCATTTGAATAAACTGTTTTACTGCAGCAAAAACATGAAGACTTTAACTTCAACCTCCCTCAAACTGCAGGTCTTAATGCTCAGATCCAGTTTGGGTTTGTGTGTGGACTGTTCTGATATTACAGAGCCTGTAAGAGAACATCAGAAAAAAATAAATTAAATGACCCTAACTTACTTTTGCAAGATCCTGCAAAGGTTTCTCATGATCCTGCAAAAGTTTCTTAGGATCCTGCAAAAGTTTCTTAGGATCCTGCAAARGTTTCTYAKGATCCTGCAAAGGTTTCTCATGATCCTGCAAAAGTTTCTTAGGATCCTGCAAAGGTTTCTTAGGATCCTGCAAAGGTTTCTTAGGATCCTGCAAAGGTTTCTCATGATCCTGCAAAGGTTTCTCATGATCCTGCAAAAGTTTCTTAGATCCAGCAAAGGTTTCTTAGGATCCTGCAAAGGTTTCTCGTAATCCTGCAAAAGTTTCTCGTAATCCTGCAAACGTTCCTTAGGATCCTGCAAACGTTTCTCGTGATCCTGCAAAAGTTTCTCATGATCCTGCAAAAGTTTCTTAGGATCCTGCAAAAGTTTCTTAGGATCCTGCAAAGGTTTCTTAGGATCCTGCAAATGTTTTTTAGGATCCTGCAAAGGTTTCTTAGGATCCTGCAAAAGTTTCTTAGGATCCTGCAAAGGTTTCTTAGGATCCTGCAAAAGTTTCTTAGATCCAGCAAAGGTTTCTTAGGATCCTGCAAAGGTTTCTCGTAATCCTGCAAAAGTTTCTCGTAATCCTGCAAACG
>NW_013952636.1:446025-452473 GCF_001266775.1 Austrofundulus limnaeus
GCAAAGGTTTCTTAGGATCCTGCAAAGGTTTCTTAGGATCCTGCAAAAGTTTCTTAGGATCCTGCAAAAGTTTCTTAGGATCCTGCAAAGGTTTCTCATGATCCTGCAAAAGTTTCCCGTGATCCTGCAAAGGTTTCTCGTGATCCTGCAAAAGTTTCCCGTGATCCTGCAAAAGTTTCTCATGATCCTGCAAAAGGTTTCTCGTGATCCTGCAAAAGTTTCTCATGATCCTGCAAAAGGTTTCTCGTGATCCTGCAAAAGTTTCTTAGGATCCTGCAAAGGTTTCTTAGGATCCTGCAAAGGTTTCTCGTGATCCTGCAAAAGTTTCTCGTGATCCTGCAAAAGTTTCTCATGATCCTGCAAAAGTTTTTTAGGATCCTGCAAAAGTTTCTTAGGATCCTGCAAAAGTTTCTTAGGATCCTGCAAAAGTTTCTTAGGATCCTGCAAAGGTTCCTCATGATCCTGCAAAGGTTTCTTAGGATCCTGCAAAAGTTTCTTAGGATCCTGCAAAAGTTTCTCAGGAGCCTGACAAATCCTGACTTAACTTTTGCAGGATCTTGCAAAAGTTAAGTCAGGATTTGTTTTTTCTTTTTCTCCATGTCCGCTTACGTATGAAATGATTCGGTGTGAAAAAACAAAACAAAACAAAACAGATTTTGTTTGTTTTTTACTTGCAGTGTGAACATGTTTGTTTTATCTGGTTTTTATACTCAAGTTTGATTTTCATCAGCTGATTGCTGTTTTTAGAGATGAAAAACGTTGCGAAATATCATTAAAAAATAGATTAGTGTATCAAACTGCAGCGGTTGTCAAAACTAGAAAAAACTTGGTAATATGGTGCTGTGCAAAAGTTTTAGGCAGGCGAGGGGGAAAAATGCAGTAAAGTTGGAATTTTTTCACTAACATAAATTTATATTTTCGTTTTGACTTTAGAGAAGAGGTAGTTTTTAGTCTCCTTATATTAATCAGATTGATTGAATCTTGTTTCTTGGCTTGTTTTTTTTCAGCCTGTTGTACAAAACCTTTTTTCTCTCCTCCTCCTGCAGGTGAACTACACTGTCAGCACGGAGATCGGCAGCAGCGCTCCGTATGTCTAGTAAGTTTTTACACCTAAACTTTGTCATTTAGCTCGAACACAACAACCAGATGGGTCGCAGCCTTTTCAGATCTGTTATTTCTGTTATTTTCAGCGCCTTCTGCACATTACCCGCCATCAAGGTCCACAACATCGTTGTACTTATGCAGTAAGTGTCTTTTAGAAAATGTAAATTTACACTAATTAAGTAGGTGTTTTTATCAGAATTGAGTAGAATATTTAAAAACACTATAAAAACTAACGTTTCAGACTAGCTGAAAGTAGCTTTATTTAGGTAGACTTTAGCTGCTTTAGTGTTTCATTGCTTTTGGCTCACAGCGTTTTACATTTTAGCTTTAAAAAACTCAATTATATTTTATTTACTGAACACAAAATAATCCACTTTTTTTGTCCTAATAGTTCTAAATACTCTTCTTTGTCCTCGCCTGTGTTCAGAACCACGGTGAAAACTTCCTACATGGTGCGAACGTCCCAGAACAGCCTGGAGGCGTATCGCTACATAGACTGTGGATCCAACACCACGTACCCCCGGAGGGGCAAACAAAGTCTCCCACGGTTCTGATCCCTCCTGAAACTGGTGCCTGACAGGTGTGGGGTTTTTATTCTGTCCGTTACAAAGAAGCTACATCGTTTCACCGCCTGCAGCAGCTAAATGCTTAAAAACAAAAACACAACTCAAACATGAGAAATGGACAAGTTCAGCTTGGCTTTTATCACCTGTTTATCATTATTAGAGTTGGATTTTCATCGGTTTACTCTCGTTCACTCATGTTGTTGACAACGAAGAGGCAAATTTAACATTTTTCTGCCACTGAGCTCAGTTCAGATTCACAATAAGCTCCTTTCATTCAGGAAAAATGACTTAAATTCTCAGACATGAGTAACATTTGCACTACAACTGGTTCTGTTTCTGCTGATGTAAAATATCAAAACGTTATAAATGCAGCTAACTTAAAAGATATGGAAGAAAAGAGGGATTGCTGTTTCTGCTTTAAAATGAGATATTTTTTTTCTTCTTTTGCTGGCTGTCAGTTTTACAGTTAAAAGATTTTTAACAGAATAATTTAATTGAACAATAAAGTTTTTATAGATGAAAACTTGAAGCAGTTCTTGTTCCGGTTCAGTCGGGGCCACACAAGGAAGAAAATATATACAGTATATATTTTTTGTCACTTTGATCACAAACACAGGAACATATTTATTTTTTCACTTCCATTAAAGGGTCGGCAGTGAGTTTCTGATACTTTTTGAAGACATCAAATCTTTTCAAAATGTTGTAATTTTACATCAAAATGCCAAAGGGAAGTGTGAACATTTTAAAAATCGGGGGGAAAAAAAAGACTTTAGTTTATTTGTAGACTTGAAAGTTATATTGGCAGCCAGGAAACTTTAAGCTGAACTGTTTTAAAATACATTTACTTTACAGCAAAACTACTTTGCTATAAAAACACTGCGTTTATTTAAGCAACGTTCTAAACTATTTTTCTTTCCTTGTTTAAATGTTTTTAGCTGCAACACGAACCAGTAATTCAGGGACATTAAAACCACTCGACTACATGGAAACTTTGAACAATGTTACTTTAGCAGGTTTTTTTAAGCATCAAATGCACAAAAGCAGCAAAAAAAACTCAAAATAATCACTCCAGTAAGCAATAAGCAGTGTTTTCTTTGATTTTTATTATTTGCATACAAAACAGCATAATATACTTTTGCACAAAAAAAAATTCCTTTTCTGCCTCATAGCTGCTTGTGAAAATATATTACTACATGATAGCAGATCGAGACCACAATATATTATTGCTGTAATACAAGTCGTGTTTTTTTTCTCTTTCTACCAACTGAAAACACTAAGTGAATAAAAAGTACAAGAAGTAATAAGTACAAAAATATAGTTTGATARAGAGCTTATTAATACAAGAGTGCTTCATCTTTGGTTATGTTTTTTGGCCACTGRTCAGTGAGTGTGTGTGTTTGATGTGTTGTGGTGAATTAACGGAAAACGTTTCCTAACAGCGTCGGGAGTTTCCACTCCAGCTCTTTATTCGTGTCTTGGCTCCTCCCCCAACTCTGGTTTTCACATACATGACTTTAAAACACCGGACGTGTCGATACCTTCATCTACTTCTTCATCCTTGTGTCGCACCGAAACCATGTTTGAGTCTTGAGCTTTCACGTCTGTGTGAGTGGAACGTGATTGTCCATTATGATTATTTTTTTTAAATGTTAAATGGTGATAAAGGTGCCATTTGTACAAACAGGAAGTTCATGACGTMACTTTGGTCTCCAACAAAAAATATAAACATCTGATTTTTCAGGCAGTTTTGTATCTAAATGTTCATCCTTGTCGGATTTTATTTATATAAAATCCAGTCTCAGCCTTCAGGAAGCTGCTTGTCGGTTCTGTCACTGTTTCCACTTCACAAAAAACCTTTTTATAAATAATTAATGGGTTATTCATTAGTTCCCAACATTTTTAGACTTGTGTACCCCCTGAGCCATTTTGTCACACCACTAGTACCCCCTCAGTCAAACGTAATGATTCTCCAAAACTATAATGTACAACACCTGATTATTAAATGAAAAGTATTTATTTAACCCMYTRGAACATTTAATTCTCAGGCATTTTATTCTTTTCAACTCAAATTAAACAAAGATAAAAACGTTGCCTTGAAAGTAAATAAATAAACCAGGTATTGGCAGGTGCAGGAAGCAGCAGCGCCCAAAGTACATCAAATACCCCAAATGAGCAAATTCTGGGAGATTCTGCATTTTTTACACGATTCCATTTTGTGATTCAGTTTGCATTTTCCACATTGCAGAAATCAGAGCCCTACATGTCTCAGTCCTATTTTTATCATTTTTTTTATACACCTGGAAAATTTTTCCATGTACCCCCTGTAATATGCTTGCGTACCCCTGGTTGGGAATCACTGCTTTAGTTTAAAGTGCCTGTGACATCAACTTTAGTAATAAATAGGAATGCAGTTTTGAAAAAATTACACTGATAACATTTTGTAAAAAAGATTTCACGCTGCTGAGATGAACAGTTGTTGAGATATTTGCATGTGAAATAACAGGAAGTGATGTCAAAGGGGAATGTCTGAACATGAACACAGCGTTGCTACAAAGGCCGACAGCTCACGCTGTAGGGACACATCTGATGTTTCTTTAGATTATTTCAATTACTATTAYAGAGAGATGAGAAAAAGTCAGAGTTCAAATAACATTGTTTCAATAAACAAAGACCAGAGAGTTTTCTTTGTTAAAGTTCCCCTTTGATGTCACTTCCTGTTTCACTTTGGCTGAGCCAAGTTCAGAAGAAAATATGCCAATTATGTGACATAATGGGTAAAATCACGTGTATTGTTTCAAGTTTCATTAATATAAAGATGTTTGACTTTTTTCATGGGTATGCATGTCACGGGCTCTTTAAAGTGTTTACCTTCCTAAAAGTAACTTTTTTATAAAGTATTTTATATAAATTGGTTCTTACTGTGAAGTGGAACCAGCATCTAACAGTATCAGAAACACAGCATCCTGATTTGGCCTTTTTAAATATATCGTAGCCCTTTAAGTATCTGATATTTTAAAGCTTTTTCCTTCAAATGAATAAAAATAAGGTGGGATTTACGGTATAAAAAGTACAAACACTTCGCTGAAGCTGTTTTAGTCGAACATTAGTTTTACTCCAACTTCANCTCTTCTTCTTTAAATGTTTTCTTTTTGTCCCGTCCGTGCTGCTCGTTTTGACGTCTTTGCTTGGTTTTATCGGCGCGGCGCCAGCATGACCTTGTTGATGAAGTTGACGATGGCAGAGGCCGGCTGTTCGGGGTCCAGCTCTGCGAACAGGTGGCAGACGTTTTCCGCCACGCTGCCCGGCTTCTTGGCCACAAAACCAAACACTCTGCGGGGAAGAGGGGGGGGGGGGTAAGAGAGGAGAAGAAATGAGGAAAAAGATGTTTTTGGAGGAACTGAACACTGATGTGACATTCATCGTTTTTATTTTTCTGTATATTTTTATGCCTTCTGACGACTTCTGCATATTTTAGCTACTTGAATTATATATATTGAATATACTTAATCTACTTTTAATTTTATTATTATTTTAATTCTACTGTTATTGTTATTGGTGATACTGTCACATAGCAATATATTGTTTTTGTGGATTGATGTATCTGCTGCTGCTGTTACTCCTGTTTCTATTCTATTCTATCTTTGCTTTTGTATTTGATTTTTGCTAATGTTTAGCTAGCATTTTGCTAATGTTCTGCTTCTTTAAGCTTTTAGCTATTTCGTTTAGTGYTCTGCTTTAATAACTCAGCAGAGGTCAGCACTTTCTCCATTTAATTCAGTTTTGTTGACGTGATTAACTTCGGCCAAGACTTTTAATCCGCTGCCATGCAGAGGCTCTGATAAAGGCTCGTTTTCTCAGCCGCAGTCAAGAATCCACATTCTCGAAATGACTTCACTTACTTAGCGGTCGTGCCGTCCAAGTTAGTCCACCTACAGTCCAGAGAGACAGAGAAAGAAAGAGACAGAGACTGGACTCAGAGGGACGTGCAGACGCAGGCAGAGCTGCTAAAACAAGCAGCCAACATGCTCGCAGACAGCTAATTCATGCACCGACACGCGGCAAATGAGAGGTTTTAGATGCAGTCGGCTCTTTTGTTCTCCCACCTTCTGTCCTTGGGGTCGATGCTGCTGAAGGTCACGGTGTTCACCGGGTAATGTCTCCTGAAGAAAACCCTGGGAAAAGAAAAGATGAAAACACTTAGCTGGTAGTTTCATTTGTCAGAACTAAACAAATCAGAGATGATAAAACAATACGGTCTCACCTCCGCTGGCTGTCAGTCAGCGTGATGCCCTGTGACGTCACCTTAAACTGGACTACAGTCGGGGATGGACGGGGGTTGCGACCCAGTGTGGCGTCTGTGGCCTTGGCGATGGCCTGGGGGCCGGTCAGGGACTCGGTCTCCACAGAGTTCAGGTAGAGGACGTTACAGGCTGGAAAGGCCAAAAAAGGAGACAAACAGCTCCTAACAGTTCGTCTTTTAAAGGGATCCATGATTAGTTGTAACATTAGACTTTATTTGATAACCATTTATTTTGACTGTAAAATAAAAACTGTAAAAATACTGTAGGATGTTCAGTTTTTATTATTTTTAAACTAAAAGTTTAAAAATATATTAGTCGGACAGGGCCATTTTATTTACATGCAAAGCGTTCTGGGTAAATGATGACGTGGATAGGTCCTCGGTGCGAGGCTGCTGGCGAGCTATATCCACCCTGAAGGTTAATCTTGGACAATATCTGATGATCGACTCTTTTAAATGAAACCAGAGAGCGTTGACA
>NW_013952636.1:453829-463207 GCF_001266775.1 Austrofundulus limnaeus
CTCCTGCACCTCCCCAACCAGGTCTGAGGACGTGGAAATGAAACAAAGTCGTACGTCAAACATTTTAAAATCATTAAAGAAGCACTCTGTTTTCTTTATGTTAAACTTGGTTATCTCAGCTGCAGAATCTAAAGAAAGAAAATATTATTTTTGGATATACAGAGAGCAGGTAATCAAAGTCTTTAAACACCAGGAAGACCGACCTTTTTCAGGGATTTTAAGAGCGCAGGGCAAAGAGATGGGAGTGATGGCGTGTTGATAGACCAGTGCAGACAGACTCCCTGTGGACAACGAGGAGGAAACAGCAAGACAGATTTTCAGTTTCAGTCTAAAGGTTCTGTCACCAAAACATTTTAGAAAACTTATGAAACTTTTTTAAATGTCTAAATTACTAATAAAAGTTACTTATTTGGCAAATTTGTTAGCATTACTTTTACACACCTAAAAGAGGCTTCCAGTTTATTTTTTAAATTCCATCTTCATTGTACAGGTCTTTCAAATTTTCACAAGTTGGCACAAATATTRTAGTGTGACAGGACTTTAAACTATAAACTCAGAAAAAGCAACATCTAAACGGTTAAAAGATAATTTTATTTCTAATAATTTAATCAGATGTAAAAACTGGATTCAAGGAACGAGCTTCAGATCTGAGCCGATGAYTGACAAAGACTTTTAACACAAACTGTATGAAATTTTAGTAAAATTTTACCAAAGTAGGGCTCATTCTGACACCCTTTGATCTTGACCCCTCGAGGTCCCGTCTCGATCAGGAAATGTCTCACCAGCTGCTCCAACGGGTCGCTCACTGCAAAACCAGATTTTTATCATTTCAAAACTTACAAATAAGATTGCTCAGGGTTCCTACAGTTTAAGGCAAGTTAAATTTAAGACTTTGTAATGTCAAGTGATATTTTAATTTAATTTCACAATAAACACAAAAAAAACCTGTGGCAGAAACTCAAGTATTTTTGATTAAAACATTCAAATATTGCTATTAGACAAATTGTTTTATTCATATCTAACTGCCTTTTCATCAAATATAGCAAAAACCTTCTTAACAGTTAGTTTTAAACAATTTAATTTCTGGAAATCCTCTAACGACCTAAAATTTGGAGTTTTAGGACCCACAGTGGGGTCTTAATCCCAAATTGCTGTAGATGAAACCTTAAAGTGCACGTGACATCAAATTTTTGTAAGAGGTGTGAATGCATTTTTGTAAAGACAACATTATTAACATATTAAAAAATGAATTTCACGTCGCTCAGATGGACATTTGTTGACATATTTGCCTGTATCTCTGACCTGCTCCAACCTCACACTCCCTCTCGTGCTCTCAGGTCAGCAGATCACTTTCTGTTGGTCGTCACAAAGTCAGGAGGCTGAGAGGTGATGGAGCATTTTCAGTCGCTGCCTCTAAACAGGCCGACTCACTTCCTGTTTTTAAATCAGCTCTTAAAACACATTTTTTTCTCTTTGGCTTTTAACTCAGTTTGAGAYGTTGGTTTTGATGTTTTTGATTTTATGATATTAGATATTGGCTCATTTTACTTAACTGTTTTGTGTATGTTTGTGTGTTTTTAATCATGTACAGCACTTTGGCCAACAGGGCTGTTTTAAAGCGCTTTACAAATAAAGTTGTATTGTAAAGTAACAGGAAGTGATGTCAAAGGGGAATGTCTGCATGTGAATATTTAAAAAATAAATAAATGTTACCAATTATTTTAATATTTGAGACGCATTACAGTCATCCTTTTTACAATGTGTTAACATTTTTAAGACTTCTGAAAGATTGTTTTAAGACATTTTAAAGCTAATTAAGGCCTTGTTTTTGGATTAATGAATTTAAGACTTTTTAAGGACCTGCAGGAACCCTGTTGCTGCGCRCCTGGAAAATGACACAAACCAGTACGTGGAATTAGATGAAAGAATAAGTTTTACCTTTGCTGCTGTGGTTCACGTTGGGCGGAGGGGTGGCCACCTTCAGGGCCAGGCCGTAGGCCCCCTGGAAAGAGTTGCTGTCCCTGATCAGGAAGGTTCCCGGCTCTCTCTCCTTCAGAGCTGCGATCGCTACAAACAAACAAACACGACGTAACRTTACGAACTTCACATCTGCATGCTTTAAAGAAATAAAGGATGACATTAAATAAGCTTGCCTTGCTCTCTGGAGATGGCAGGTTTGTACCAGAACCTGGARCTGTCCTGGACGAACTTCACGCTGACCCGGTTCGCCGTCTCGCTCTCCACAGAYGTCATGTCATCGTTCAGGGGAGCGATTTCTCCCACGTTGGGAGAAAAGGTGACGTGATGCTGGGTGGTGGAGGGAGGCGCTTGTCCCCCGGGCGGCCTGCCCCCTTCGCTGGGGGAGCCCGGCTGCGGGGCGGGCGGGTGCCGTTTCTCCGGTAAAGGCGGCTGCGGGTGGGGAAGGGGGATGGAGATGGTGGAGTAGTTGCAGTAGGAGGCTGGGTGGAGCTGMGGGGCCGGGCYGGGGTAGCAGGGYCTTTTGTTGGTGTCCAGTGCCACGCTGTGCTCCATGCCYGGGTAGTGGTGATGAGGGGGTCCGTGGTGGGGTTCTGACCCGCTCAGCATCAACCTCCTTCCCAGGGTGGCAAAACCRGGAACCGGAGCGTCGGARACMGGCGAGCCGTCCGTGCTGCCGGGTCCGGGCTGCGGGGAKGATGGAGCGGGAGCACATGAGGGGCCGGGGGTGGTGGGCTTGTGGACGTCTGGGTGAGATTTCATCRTTGGAGATCCATTGACCTGTGCTGAGGTCGGTCCTGGGGAACCGTTGGGTTGGGTTTGGGTCGGCACCACTGTAGAGGCTGCAGCTTCTGAAGGACTCGGGACTGGAAGGGTTTGGGACTCGGGGTTTGTGTCTGATGCAGGACCCTGGTTTGAAGCTGGGGGTGGATCTGTGCTGCAGTGCTGCTGTGGGGGGGTGGTGGGGGGCCTCTCGGTGGGAGCAGCGCAGTGGTCRGTGGGTTCGGTCTGTGACGGTGTAGTTCTGTTGAGTGAAATCGACGGCTGATCTGTGATGGTTTTGGGGCTTCCTGGAGCTTCTTGGACKACATTATTGTTACAAAAACGTCTTTCCTGGGTCGGAGAGCCCTCGTTGTCACTGCCGATGATGTCTGTGGTCCGGATYTCATATTCTTCCCTCCCTGGACTGGGACTTTAACAGACAAACATCACTGTTGTTAGTACCATAAAGACACAAACAACTTTCTTATCGTGCACCACAATATGTGGAAATTAGGGCTACAACGATACAGAAAATTCACAAATCAGCTCAGTTTGATACTTTAGAGCAGGGYTGTCAAACTCATTTTCACCAAGGGCCACATGAGCGTCATGGTGGCCCTCRAAGGGCCAGCTGTAGTTAACTTTGACTAAACCATGTTTTAACACGTTCTCTTTTAAACASTGATAAGAACTAAGCGTATGACTGACTAAATCTGAAACAAATACAGAAATATTATTAAAAGTAAAACTAAAAGTTTTACTCACTGATGAGTTTCTACTGAGTAGCTGCATTATGTCAGATTTAGTTTATGGTTGATGCTGACTTTAAAGCAGCTTATTTTCAGACTGTGCTATCCAACTAAATTGCTCAGTTACTTAAAGCCAACAGCTCAGGGGCAGGACAGTTGTTATTATCTTTCAGCTTTAAAATTTATTTAATTGAATTTAATCATTGATTCAAAGTTTACCATTGATATAAGAAACAATTTTCATGTTAGTAAAAAAAAAACCACGTGCCATGGTTCTATATCTTTGATACAAAAAAGAGAAATTTCCATGCCCTTTTGAACTTGTAATTTATTTAAATTACTTATGAGCATTTGTTTAACCTCAAAAGTACAGTTTTTAAATGTAATGTTGCTGAAACAGCAGGTTTCTCAGTGGATCTGTGCTCGACAATGCTGCCTAGGTGGAGTAGTCGAACACGGATCCACTGATCCTTCAACACAGAGCATCTTCAGAAGACAAGCTGATAAAATACATTTAAAATATCTGTATTGTTCCAACATAGTGTGAACTGAACGGTTCCATACAGATGCATGTATTGTAGCACCCCTAGTGGAAACAGTTTGATTTCAAGTTTATCCAATAAGCTTAGAAAAATTTAACAATCAATTCATTGAATAATTAATTAATTAATTAAAAGATTGACAGTAGAGCTCCCTCTAACCATTTACACATATAGATCCSATCACAGCACAAGAAACATTAAAACATTGTGTTTATATAAARCTAGTATAGTAAACTCCAAAGCCTGTGCACCGGGTGTCATTATTGTCACCATCCTGACCTTCTACCCAGATAAATWTCCTATAACCTGGATCCTTAGTCACAACAAAGACTGCAACATTAAAAACACAAACATGGAGTACCTCTCCCGYGTGCGGAGAGGGCTGCTGGTGTGGACGGGGGTAGAGGGTCCGGACATGTCGGAGGGCGTGGAGCAGGCGACGTGGCCGTCTCTGTGAACCCTCTTAAAGGAGCCGTGGGTGATGTGATCCCTCCAGCCGACGCTCTCACCGGAGCTACGAAGGCCATCTGAGAGGAGACAGACACAACGTGAACCGTGATCAGCTGRGGTCACATGAGCCCACGTTACAAGCATTTATCCCCACGTTCCTGTTAAATAAAAACTCACCGGTGTGTGAGTCGGGGCTGTACGACGAGTCTGGGTGCCGGTGATGGTGGCTGTGCTCCGCCGGCCCGTTATGGCTGCAGGTCCCGGTCATGGAGGAAGGAGTAGGAAGTGGAGACGTGGACTCAGACTGGTAGCCTGAGGCGTAGCCCCTGCTTTCAGATGGCGAGGGCTGGTACGGCGAGTAGGGGCACRCCTGGCGCGGCGTCTGGTAACCGCTGCTGCTGCTGCTGTTGTACTTCAGGTCCAGGTGGGAATGAGCGTGGGACCTGGACGCCTCCGGATAAGCCGGGTGACCCGACGGCAGCGGGTCGAAGGTGAAGGCCGGCAGATCRTGTCCCTGCGAGCCGTAGGAAGCTACGGTGGCTCTCCTGTGCCAATATTCAGCCTCTCTGTCCCGCTCCCACTGAAGCTCCGCCTCCCTGTCTCGCTCCCAGTGGAGGGACAGCTCTCTGCCCCGCCTGAGCCCCGGATCCCTCTCCCAGTGGATCTCCGAACCTCTCGGCAGCTCTGTCTCCCGGGTTCTCCTGAGCCCCGCCTCTCTCTGCTGAAGCTCCGCCTCCCTGTCCCAGCGGAAGCTGTCCCCTCGGTCCAGTCTCAGGCTGTGATAGGCAGCAGAGTCCTCTCTCCTGATGCTGCAGTCCCTACAAAGACAGCCAGGGRGCGGCAGACCATCCATTAGCATGATGTCGTGGTAAGTGGGGCTGGTGGGGGGTTTCAGGTGGTGGTTGTGGCCGTGAGGTGGGGGAGGATGGTGGAAGGGTGAGTCGTCACGGCAGCAGAGGCGGCCGGGGACGGACATGGGGTGGTGCGGATGATTGTGAGGGTTCGGGTCTTGGGACGGGTACGGACACACGTGTCGAGACGACGCCTCCGGGCAGGCGCGGTGCAAGTAGTGAGGGGGGCAGCTTTGGCGGTCCCACACTAAATCTGGGGGTGGAAGGGACTGCTGGGGGTGCGGGCTGTAGTGCTGACACATGTCCACGTGAGACGGAGGAGCTGCCGGGCTGGAGGTGGAGGACGGGTTGGCCCCGCRGTGCCCGTTGGTGCCAGGCGCTCGGTCCAGGCAGTAGCCGTTGGGCATGAGGAGGGTGCGGTCGCAGCCCGGCTCGGCGCAGCGYTGGGAGCGGTACCCGTCCCGGCACGAGCAGGACCGGCCGAGCCGCAGCGTCCCGCTTCTCTCCGGGGGCCAAGGATCGCCGTCGTCCAATATGGCCGTCTCTCTCTCGCCGTCCGGGTTYCCTTCGATCCCCCCGAGGAGGCGCTCGAGCTCCGCCTGTTCCTGCCTGGTCGGGGGCGGGGGATGGACGGGCTCCTCCGCYGGGTGGTCGGGGTGGGCGTACGGATGGTTCAAATGGAGGGGGTGGGGTGAAAAACAGGGGTCAGAACCTTGAGGGATCAGATGATCCGGTCTGTCTTCTGAGAAACCGCCTCCCGGGCTGCTGCCGTTTGTAGAGGTCAGGGAACCAGAACCTGGACCTCGACGTTTCTTTATCTGAGCGTACAGGCTGCCGTCTAGAGGACCTTTAGTGTGAGCAATATCTGAAACAAAACAAAGAYGTATTCTTTCAAACTGATGACTTATAAATAAAATAATTTGAACAAAGTTGTGTGTTTTTGTTCTTTGTTGGGCRTSTGYGCTGAAATGGTTACCCTCCAGGCTGTCTTGGTACCGCTGGTTGAAGTTCTCATAGGAATCCCAGCGAACCACCGGGTCAGCGGTGTTGTAGTCGACTATGACAGCCGGGTCGTTCTTGTGGTATTCACGACCTGAGACAAGATGTTTAACCTCTTGAGCAGAACAGTTTTTACCGTTTTCTGTTTCTTTTAACTTCTAACTTAAGGTCTGTAAGTTGAACCTTAATCAAAACCTAAGGATCTGAGGTAAAACAGCGCATGGAAAATAATTTTCCACCCACTGAACAGTTCAAACAAGCAGTTGTATCGGAAGTAAACAAGCTGTACAAAATGGCGTCATTCCAAAATCTGTAAAAGAAAGATTTTTGATGTTTTTTTAAAGCAAGATAAAGCAGATACCAAAATATGCTTAGTGTGCTGAAAGTTTTTTTTTTTTTTACTTTATTTTGAGTGAATACGGTCCAACTGAAGTAAAATATRAATTCTCATTAATATATGTGGCAACAATTAAACATCTGGATAATTTTTCAAAAACAAACAAACATTCAATAGGTTTTTTCAGGCAGTTAAGAAAAAACAACTTTTGCAATTAAAAACAAGATTTCTTAACATTTAATGATGGAACCATCATGGTCTGTCCTGTGCAGAATGACAAAATGCCAATTTATTTCTTTACTAAAACCTCTATAACTTTGCTCCAGTTTATTTTAGCAGCTTGAATCTTTGCACAGGTAATGTCCACAAGTGGATTTATGGTTTCCAAGAGTTTTTAGCCTGATTCATTATGGTTTTAAATGGGTTATATACTGTCAAATGCAAAAAATCTTCAGGCGGGAGGGAAAAAAATTACGTTTCATCCTCARTATCTCTTAAACAACAGCAGCTGTTTTAATACTTACACTTCTACTATAATCTCCCAAGTGTTAGCTTTATTTTGATACCAAGATTATTTAAGTAGAGTTTATAAACGCAGAGGTACACTCTAAAATTTCGGTGTGGTATTTTGAGCAAAAACATMAAGAAAAGCCCTTGGGGCTGAAGAGGTTAATTTCAGGTATTTCATCCTTAAAGGCACCGTTTCAATCAAATTTGGGGTCAACTGACCTTTGATCCTCTCAGGTCCAGAGGAGAAGATAAACTCCACGGTGGCATCGGATGGAAAACGTTCATCTGGGAGGAAAAAAAAAAAAAGGTACTGGTACAAATGTTCATTTTAAGCATGATTGTCACCATCTATAAAACCCCAGCATCAAATACACCAACATTTTCCACAGATGTATCCTGAGGTATAACCCACATTTACAATCTGTATATCTTTAACACTTCATCTCTTGTACAGAAAACCACATTTCTTCTACAAACACATGATCTGTTATTCCGGGGAAAGTGAAACCAARGAGGAAATTAAGTAATGAGCACATTCATTTTTGGACTTAAGGAATGYGAAGCCACTAAGCGTGTATCATAAACTCCCTCAACAGTGTTTTTTTTATTTTATTTTATTTCAGCCACTGTCATTGTGGCTTGTAGTGCATCTAATTCTCGCTGTGCTCTCCTCCTGGGAGCCGTTATTACCTCCAGGATGAGGATTAAACTGCTACTTKTTAGGGATTTATTCCACCACAGTTTCATGAAGTCCAAACCACTGAAAATATATTCCCACAATCCCAGTCTCAAGCAGCTTCTGTTGCCTCAGTCTCAGCCTGGATGTCAAGTTACAGTTTGAGCATCTGTAGAAGCAAATCATTTCATCCTGCAGAATTAAGTTAATTTTATTCTCATGAATCAAAGGATTTGTCCCTTTTAATCAAACTATTTAAAGTTTAATCAGAAAATATCCAAAATTTTCTTGATTAAACAAAAATAATCTATATTTTTTTTATATATTTAATTCCTAAAGACCTGAGTTCCAGCTAGGTAAACGCACCGGTGTGAGCTTCGTCCAGCTCCCCTTTGCCGAACCAGAGCTGTGCTCCGTGGACGGTGCAGGTGTGGAACTGCAGCCTGAACACCGTGTCTCTGTCGGCACTCTGGGCTCGCCGGTGGTAACATTTCACCTGAAGAGGGCAGCAGAAAACGAGGAAAKAAAATAAGACCGGGGCAATAAAACGGCATGATTCATGGCACAAACCGAACAAATTACTTGTTAACAAAATGACTATTCTCTTTGCCAGAACAGAATATTTTAAGGATGAAGTTTCTCAGYGTGTAATGATTTGTTTTAATGTTAACAAATGTCAGGATTACACCCCTTTTACGTGGGGGTCTTCTGTTCCGTTTCCTCCTGCGACTCACCATGATGTCGCCCTTYAGCAGCAGGGCGGGTTCGATGCTCACGCACAGTCTCCTGCCTCCAGTGCCTTGAAGGTCACTGTGGAAAACAAAATGTCACAAAGAAATCTTTTTACCAAGCCAGAACATGTGTGAAGTAAAACAGAATTCTTCAAGGTGTCRGGAACAAATTGTGTTTCCTAAAAATGGGGTTGAGACCCCACACCAGGTGGGGGAATCTACAGGTGTCAAATTAACATTAATAATGAGTGGATAAAAATAAGGGATAAATCTTGTGCCRGCAGGAATTGAATTTGAATTAATTTGCTTTGAAACTTTATTTTGGATTATTAAATTTTCAGTTTGACTACTTTCAATTTSAGTTCCAAAATTCAGGTTTTTGTCTCACATCCTGGTCCTTGGGAAAGCCAGCCAGAGTAATCAAACACAGATCCACAGATTTATGTTTCACTTTGGTGAAGTTTCCCTTCTGTATGTAACAGAGTTGATGCAATCCACTGTAAAAGTGACAAAAACAGACAATTGCAGTGATTAATTTTACCTAAATGTATAAAATATTACATTTACATCACATCATGGATCAGTCAGCAGCATCTGATCAATATGTGATCATGATGTGATGTAAATGTAACATTTTCTACATATAGGTAAAATTAATCACTGCAATTGTCTGTTTTTGTCACTTTTACAGCGGATTGCATCAACTCTGTTACATACAGAAGGGAAACTTCACCAAAGTGAAACATAAATCTGTGGATCTGTGTTTGATTACTCTGGCTGGCTTTCCCAAGGAC
>NW_013952636.1:463877-467032 GCF_001266775.1 Austrofundulus limnaeus
ATTTCAAATTATGCACATTCAGATTCAATCTGAGCAATTCTAATTCAATTCCTGCTGGCACAAGATTAATCCCATATAAAAACACAGTGTAATGCTTGATGACGATCTGTGTTAACTCAAAAGCTGAAAAGTTTGCAACCATCTGATTGAAATGATAAAAATGAACACACAGCAGTGATGTTTCCAGGCGTCGAGGTGAAGAATAATAGGATAAAAGCTGGATTCGGTAAGAAAAACAGTTTTTATTCCTATTTAATTGTGATGCAGAAACCTCAGACTCGTGAAAGAAAACATCCCAGAGTCGACAAATCCACCCCAGCTTATCCCACGTCCTTATAAGAAGAGTAAGACCGACTCACTATATGCCTGAGGTGTAGACCAGCTGCATGGACTGGTAGATCTTCAAGAAGGGATAATAACCTAGAAAAGAGGAGAGAGGGTTTTATCAGTGTGTGGACCCAGGAATGTGCTGATTCCATCCTCTGCTTGTGGACTTGATCAGATTAAAGATAAACAGAGGAGTGTGTGGGCCGGGGTGGGCAGAGAGAGAAGGCAGCCATCTTTGGCCTCTTCTTTCAGAATCAYGGCTGTAAATCCAGAAGGAAGTCTGGCAAGAACCTCTCCAAGACAAACATCACATCCCACAAAGGGTTTTATCTACATGCAGAGATCTGGACTGGATTAGAGACAGGTGGTCCAGCTCAGATTCATCRACACTTTCCTTACTTTTACTCCAGTAAATTATTTTGAACATGTAGCTGAAAAAACACAAGTTTGGTAAAATGAACAAAATAATCATAATCCTGCACCTGCGACTACAACATCAAAATTGAGCTCAGTGTCTGTAAAACTACGTACGGTTCTAACGCATCTCTTTACATATTTTTTGTGCTATTTTATTAATTCATTTATCAAAACGTTCAGCTCCTTCAGGACATTCTGGCTATGACTTTTGGCTTTTCAGCTACTTGTACTTTATTGGCTACTTTACTTTTTCCTCATTGGAAATAAATAAAGCTGTTTTCAAAATTCTTTTTACAGCACCATACACTGTTTGTTCTGGTTCTGCTCTTTTCAACTGCCTTGTGCTAATTTTAGCTTCTTTTTGCTAATTTTAGATTTTTTTTCTGCTTTTCGGCTATAACTTTGCTCCTTTCTGTTATTATTCTGTTTTTTTCTACTTTTTGTGCGTCTTTCTGCTAATTTGAGCGATTTCTGCTTCTTATAGTTGATTTCTGCTATATTCAGCTATTTGCTGCAATTTTAGCTAATGCTCAGCTGTTATTAGCTAAAGTTAGCCTTTAAGCTAAATACAGTTTTTTTTGCAGCAACTTACAACTTATTTCTGCTAAGTTCAGCAATCCTGTGCTTCTTTTGCTAATTAAAGAATTTTCAGCTAAGTTTTAGCTGTTTTACTGCACATTTTGGCTGTTTTACAACAAATGATCACTTTTGTGTACTTTTATGCTTTTTTTTTCCTGCTAATTTAAATTTTTTACAACACTTTCACCATCTGGGTGCTGATTTCAACTTGAGGCTGCTACCTTTAGCTTATTTATATGCTAGTTTTAAATTTTTGTGCTACTTCAGCTCTAATTCTGGTTCTTTCTGCTTTTCTTACACTAATTTCTATTTTTTGTGCTTCTTTCTGCTAATTTAAGCCATTACTGCTTCGTACAGTTGCTTTCTGCTATATGCAGCTATTTGCTGCAAATCTAGTTAATGTTTAGCTGTTATTAGCTAAAGTTAGCCTTTTTTTTAGGCAAAATTCACATTTCGGTGGCTATTTTAGCTTCTTTCTGCTTCGTTTAGCTACCTTGTGCTCCTTTTGCTAATTTAAGAATTTCAAGCTACATTTTAGCTGTTGTACTGCATATTTTGGCTGTTTGATCTCTTTTACAAGAAACTGTCACTTTTTTGCTTTCTTTCTGCTAATTCTACATTTTTAAACCCCTTTCACCATCTGGATGCTAATTCTAACTTGTGTCTGCTACCTTTAGCTTGTTTTAAATTATAATTTTAGCCTTTTTTCTGCTTTATTCCACCMCTTTCTTCTATTCTTCTGCTAGTTTCTGCTTTTTTGTGCTTCTTTCAACCTTTCAAATGGAACTGGTATCAACAGTTTTGCTATAAAACCTTTTCAGCTCCACTTCAGCAGTTTTCAGCAATAAGCATYGGCATTTTTGCAGGAAATGCAATTAATCTAGWTGAGTTTTWGCGATTTTTGTTTTTGCTAMGGTTGAYTCSAAAAKTTCATCAGTTGTAGATCCTGTGATTATTTGTATAGTTTCATTTTCTTTTTTTGTTGGTGGGTCAATGAAGAAATCTTCAAAACCAAATTTACTAAAAAGCAAAAAGGTRACCAGCATTTAGTTTTGACGGCCAAATTTGTCTCCTCTTCTGGTGCGTTTTCTTCTTCTGAGCTCTTCTACTGGTGTTTGTATGATTGAAGATTTTCCTTTTTGTTATCAAGTCAAATCACTGGAGCAGAAATGAGGAATGGAGCATTCTGAATAATGTAATTAAAGATGAAGAATGGTAAAACCAGAGGAGATGGGAGGAAACGGTTTAGAAATATGCTAAATAATTTATTTTAAGATTTGGCTGGAAAAGAAAGAAAAAAACGTACCTCCTTCACCCTGGAAGTTGGGGAGTGAGGGGATGAGGACTTGGTGGAGGAAGAGAGGACTGCTGTTCATCTTTATGGCCCCGGAGAGAAGGCCTCCAAAGTAATACACATACCTGAGAGACAAAAAATAAAGAGTAGAAGAGGTTGACTGAGGTCTGCTGAGAAYATTATTTTTTAAATACAAGATTAATGGAGGAGCTTCTAATCAGTCAGACATATTTTTAAAAAGGAATATTTCTTCATGCCGTTTTAAATGTTAAAGAAAAAAAAAACCTTACCAGCTGCCCCACCGGGGTTTATTTATAAATCTAATCACTGAGATGCATCACTGACAGTTTTACAACATCAATTCCAATAAAGTTGGGACGTTATACAATGCTTTGCAAACCCTTTTCAACCTATAACCTACTGAATAAACAAGATATTTAAAAAGAAAAAAATTGTATAGGTCTTCTGGACGGGTTCTTCTCTAATGAAGCGTTTCGTCTCTCCTCCAAGAGACTTCTTCAGTCTGAGAGTTTCAGGC
>NW_013952636.1:467047-487822 GCF_001266775.1 Austrofundulus limnaeus
CCACAGGTGAAAAAATTTATGGGTAACAGGTGATTGTCATGATTGGGTATAAAATGAGCATCCCCGAAAGGCTCAGTCATTCAAAAGCAAGGATGGGGCGAGGTTCACAGCTGTGTCAGCAAATAGTCCCGACAGTTTAAGAACGTTTCTCAGTATACAACTGCAAAGGATTTATGTAATTCATCATCCACAGTTCATACTATTATCGAAATATTCAGAGAATTTGGGCAAATCTTTGCAAGTAGGGGTGTCCCCATACAGCTTTTCCACTTCTGATACCAGATATTTCAGCCTTGAGTTTTTTTTTTATTTCATTTAAACAACAAAAAACAAACAATATTAAAAAACAAGCAAAAAAAGCATAATATCATTAAATGAAAAGTAGCAGAAAGAAGAATCACATCTGCCCCCAATTAAAAAAAAATCTGTATTATATCTAAATACTTACATAAATATGACAAAATATACATCAACAAAAAACTACCATTTACATCCCAATGAACAGCTGAGAAAAAAAAAAAGGTTTTGGCCGATACCGATTTCGACCCGATGTGATAGAACGAATCGTATATTTTTATTACTTTTTTGTATCGTGGAATCTTAAAAAGTCTTGATCAAGTCAAACAGTAAACAATAGTCAACAACAGTCGGTACGAGAAAGACTGGTCCCATTAACCAATGGGTTACATAACTTTATAACTTAAACATAAGAATACAGTACAAATAAATACAACWAATAAATAATAAAATAGAAGACAGTGATGAATTACCTCAATAAATCCAATAAAAACAAAATGTACTTTAAAGTTTAAAATAATACAAGCTCACTTAAGCTGTTTATCCTGGATAGAAATCCTGAGCGTACTACGGGTGGACTGCTTGTATCTGAATGTTAATATCAGAGATTTTACATGCTGATATAATCCGATACTCATTTTTCTACCGATAACAGATATTTATATTGGATTGGGACACCCCTATCTGCAAGTAARCTGCAAGTCTGAAAACCAACAACAAATGCCCGTGACCTTCGATCCTTTAGGCGGAATTGCATTAAAAAAAAAAACCCACATCATTCTGTAAGGGATATTACCACATGGACTCAGGAAGATTACAGAAAACTGTCAGTGAACACGGTGCAAGTTAAAACTCTACCATGCAAAGTGAAAGATGTATATCAAGACCCAGAAACGCCGCCAGCTTTTTTGGGCAGGAGCTCATCGTTTTACACAACTYCATTGGAATTGAGATGTGTAATTTAATTTCAGCTCTCTAAATCATAAAGCCTGGCCTCTGATTGTTGTTTGGGTCAAAAAGGCCTCAGTGACAGCATGAGCCTAAAGATAAATGCAGCAGTTGTAGAGTTGAAGWGATTAATGTTAGGAACTGTTTCCTTTTCCTTGTCCTGTAAATAGGATGTATTAAATAAGGTCATCTATGATGTATGATCCCCCCAACTCCTCATTTCCCATCAGATCATCCCGTGGCCTCTACCTGTTTTGTGACGGCTGGAGGGAGGAGGACACCTTATCTTCACAGAACTTCCTCATGGCGAGAGTACTGAGAGCCTGGTCTGCCCTGCACACAGATACACACAAACACACACACTTTGAGCTTCCAGTCAACCATTTTTCCATCATGGGACGTGCATCAGACTCCAGAAGTACATGGAAAGGATACAGCTGGCCCAGGCCACAGGATAAAGCAGTTTCCACTGTTCCTGTGCAGAATCCAGCAGGCTTAATTCATCAAACAAAACCGTCAACTGAGTCTGCATAAAAATAATTTRCCTCTTTAAATAAGCCAACTGATATATGGCTGATAAATTTAATATAACYKGACGGCTGAATAGTTGAATTTGATTATGTTCCTGGGTTTTACCTCAGCAACATTTAATGCAATCAACGTGTGGACATTGGAAGAAAGCAGAAATTTAATTGTGGCTTTGGATTTCTCCGACACACACACACACTCACCCTGCAGAGATCTTGCTGTAGTGCATGTAGGCTGCGACGATCACGCCAGTTTTCCCTTTATTGCCCTGTAGGAAGGAGWGGGAAGCAAAAGGTCATCGTTCGGCCGGTTTACGCAGCTTTTCAGATGCGACAGTTCGAACGACAACGAGAGACACAAACGGAGAAAAGGTGAGACMGAAAACAACAGAACCAGAGGGGGAAATGCTTCAAATTAAAAAGCTCCCTGCGGTGCTTTGCTCCCCACTTCCTGACACATTCCAGAGACATTCCAGGACCGAATTCCACGAGYGACCCCTCCAGATAGCAGTAGGAAGGCCCCTCGAACACAATGAGCACAAATTAAAGCTTGTTTTGCAGCGCGCCTCTCCCAGCGGAGGACTTCTCCTCAGTGACAACAACTGATCTGCGGCTGACAAATAGTTCTTTCCTGCAGCTGGAATGTTCTGGAGAGTCGGCGAACCCGAAAAGGTAGCCTGGTTTTAACATTTCACTTCTTCAGACCAAGGGAAATAMTAATTSTAGGRGCTCAWTCATACCCAACAACTACTTTTCTGAAACAAAAACAACAACAATGGGCATCAGTAATTCCAGCTTTGACRAAACCGTCCGTCCCTTAAACATCGATCTACATCTGTGTGCTGAGGAGCCTGGGAAAACACAGGAAGTCCACCTTAAAAGGCTCAGCGGCCTCCCGAACTCTGACCTTGCAGTGTAGGACCACCACGTGCTGGGGGTCAGAGGTCAGCCAGGTCTCCATGGCCTTGCATATGGCGCAGATCTTATCCAGCGGCGGGGCGTGGAGGTCGGGCCAGCCRAAGTCATGAACCTGTTACGGAGACACGACAAAAGAGTACGATCTGAGGATAAACTGAGGATTATGATCCGTTGTGTCMTGGAGGTGTACAGAACAGCTGCAGTGCTCAGAAACCAGGTGAGCGTGTGATCGGCAGCAGAAGCTAAGGGGTAAAGCTAAACGGCTGGATTTCCCATTACTGTACATGTTGGTGACAGAGCAGAAAAAAAAGGACTGATGATGTAGAAATCATTAAAACTATTAATAATAATATTAATCCAATTATTATTAATATTTTAGTTTATCTAATCTATCTAATGTAATGCCAGAAAAGCTGTTTGTGTTATGGATTTATTAACAGAAGATAAACAGGAAAACGTCTCATTTTACAACAAGTCAGCAGATTTGATCTTATTTAGCTCAATGTGATCTGAGCAGAACATAATGTAACAGTTTAAAATTAAAATAATCTGATAAAGTCCATGTAATCACTGTTATTTATTAAACTGGTTAGCAGATATTAGCTTGTGGAGCATAAATACAGAGTTTAGCTCTGTTGAATCATGTTACAATTTAACACAAACTATTAAATATTACTTTTTCCTCTGATTAATATTTAGACCTACAGAGTGTAAAATAATATTATAAATGTCTGATTAATATTTAGACCTACAGAGTGTAAAATAATGTTATAAATGTGAGTATTTTTAGGTTCCTGTTAGAGGAACCTGACTTGTTAAGATGTTAGCTAATAGAGACAAGTTTCATCCTATAACCAGAGAATATTTTCTAACTGTTGACTGGTAAATATAAATATTATTATTTTTTATGACAGTAAGAAGAAATAATAAATATACTTTATTACTAGCTGAAGTCATCACTTTTCAACTAGCTAAAGTCTAAGTTACAGGCTGACTTCAGGTCTGGTTTAGATCATTGTTACTTATAAATTATATATTTTTCTGGTATAAATCTGCTGTTTTACGATTGTTGAATGAAATTAACATAGTTATTAATTTATTGTAAAAACATGACAGATAACCTGTGAAACAGATCCGGTTCAGTTTGCCGTTTATCAATTAGTTGTTGCTCTGTTTAGTCACTGTTTCTGCTCCTCCATGTTGTCACAGACGCTAACAGTGGACGGGATGGGTGGGGCTCAGTCTAGGGTTATTATTTAARTCTATGGTTGTCTCCAAGTGAGGGAAAAGTCCTACCTTTGGGTTTAACCGGGTGATATCATGGCGTCGCTCTGAGAGATTCAGCAGCTGAAACAGGAAATAAAAACCACTTTAACAGCAAACTGCATCGTTTTCCAAAAGTCTGCTGAGATCCGGGCGTCTGCTTGCYGCTCCCTCACCAGAAACTTGTCCTGATGTTTGGATTTGAGCATGGCAGCCACCTCCTTCAGGTTGAGCCGGTATCTTTGCTCCTCCAGTTTTGGAGGGAAGAAGACAGAGATGATCCTCTCTGTGATGTAGGTCAGGTCGAAGTCGTAGTGGCGCTCCATCACACGTTCCATCACGCGGTCCACGCTGAAGCTCCTGGTGAAACGAGAGGACAGACAGGAAGTGTGGACTATGCCGATGCTCTGTTTGAGACACCTCTTGTACTTTTATTTCAACAGAAAGAGACTAGGGCTGAAACGATTCCTCGAATAATTTGAGTAATTAGATTACAAAAAAATCCTCGTAAAAAAATATGTTTATAAAATATATAATCAGCACACTTTCGTCCACCCGGAATGTTATTTTTGTTACACAATGCTACGACGTTAGCGCTTCCGCTAACAGTTACACTGTCGATGAGTGTATGTTTGCTAAGCGCTATATTTAGCTTTAGAAGAAGACGAAGAGTGCCAAAGCAAAGTGCTCAGATAATAAACTATAAAATGCATGGAAACATTTATAACTAAACAGAAAAGACAACAATGTGCTTCACGTCCTCGATGTTTCTGCACCGGAACAAAAATGGCTGCTGTATGTACCGAACGCTTCCAGAGTTAACAGGGATTTGTTTACGTTCCTTTAATCTGTGATAATCTGTCACGTTACAGATGTACAAGGAGGAGGTATATTTAAGCTAATGTTATTTGTGCTGACTACTCATGGTGACCTGGCAGGGTTTTATTAAACTGTGTGTACATAAGTTGTGTGATTAAAAACAATATTTACTGTAAGTTTGTCAGATAAAAATAAAAGCACAACAACAGATTGACAGCTTGAGCTGAAATACTTTTATTTGTTGATATGCTTTTATCTTAATTTAAATGAGATACTTGGAGTGAATATTTCAAGTTTCAAAGTATTTATAGAAAATAGTTGGATTTCTTTAATTATTTGCTGCTGTTTTTTTATAATTTCCTTCATTACTTCTGTCATATTTGTTTATAGCTAAGCAGTCAAGATTAAATCTTTTATTGCCTAAATGGGAACTCTGCACCAACCTAATAAAATTCTTTAAAATTATGAATTTTTTGTTACAATTAACGAGAGAACTCTACAAAACTCAACTGCAACAGCCAAATGTTTATATTACCCATTTTACTTATTAAGTTTCTAACTAAAAAATAAAAAGACATTCAGTTTTCCAATCCATAACAATAAATTTACAGCATTTAGATTTTTCTGTGATGTTTAAAAATGATTCAATGTCAGAGTGCTTTTAATTAATGCCTCCTCAAACCTAACACATAAATACAAGTAACTGGAGTTTAAAATGCATGAATTAATACAACTGGTATTGTAATTTTACTTTGATTGCAGCAGGGTCATCAGCAGGTATATATTACCCCTTCACAATATTAAATAATTGTATTTCTCATAAAATAAGCTTAATTACTGCAGAACATCACAATTTTTTATATCCGATTACTCGATTAATCGTCAGAATAATTGATAGATTAATCGATTACTAAAATAATTGTTAGCTGCATTTTAAAAGAGACAAATCCAATCGGTTGCAAAAGTTTACAAAATTGTGTAATTGGGACAACTACTGTGCTCTGACTCCTGTTTTGTTAATTTCAAAAGAACTGTGCATTTTTCTCCTGATTTTGTGTTTCCAACTAGGCTCCAACAGTCCGCCCAGTGTGATACAGACTTTGATTTTACTTTAAAAGTAAGTCTTAATAATCATTTATTAATTTACCTGATTAAAAATAACAAAAAAATATTAGCTTTTGTTTCAGTTGTTAAATTGGGTTCTCCATTTCTACTTCTAGGACATTCGTGAGAATCTGATTACAGTTCAAGTCAACCTCTAACAAACTTTCAAACGCAGCTACAGATCTCTCCTCGTAGCGTGACGTGAAATCTCGCACAAAGTCTGACGGACAGAAACAAACGAGGGAAGAATGAGAAACTGGATAGTCTGTGTAACGTTTAGGTCAGATCACTTTTGTGTACTAAATCACACTTGTGACATTAAAGATTCCAGTGAGAATAAAGAGGTCGTTAGTCTGAGGAATGAATGTAAAAGACACAGATTAGAGCTGACAGCAGTGGAGAGTTAAATATAACCCCGCCCCCCAGGCAATACGTATTAGATGTGTTTGCTACATACTGTACCTTGGTAGGGTGTTCCTCTGTTTGGTGTAGTTTAGGGACTTAGTAGATCCCTATGGAAAACAAAAGAAAAAAAACTAGAGAAAATGCATATCCTACGAAAATGTTTTTACGACTGCTTCTTGCTGAAAGGTTCATTTGAAACATGAAAGAAACACAAAAGAATAAATTAGTTTAAAATAAAATAAAAAAGCTAAATTAGCATAATAAGCTAAAGGTAGCCGAAAAGTCAAAATTAGCTTACAGATGGTGAACGTGGTGTAAAAAAAAGCAAAATTAGCAGAAAAAATAATGAAAGTACAAAAAAGTTGTAATTTGTTGTAAAATAGCTGAAATGCGCATCAAAACAGCTAAAATGTAGCTGAAAATGCTGAATTCAGCATAAAGAAGAAGGAACTCCAGTTTGTAAAACTTAGCAGAAAGAAGCTAAAATGTGAATTTAGCTGTTATGCTGCGTTCACACCGAACACGATTTCAGCTTCAAAATGGCAGCCAACGCTGAAGTTGGTCGCTCGTGCACTTTGAGGTCAGACGCAGGTCAGCTCTTGAAGCGCTGCACGGGAAGAGCCTCCCCGCCCCTCCCTCCTCTGTCGGGCTCTGTTTAATGTCGGACGAGGAAGTGGCTTTGCTTTATTTACAGAGAGCAAGAGCATGTCACGTTCATCAGATAATTAATTCATAATTAATTCACCAGATAATTCAGAGACATTCTGAGTTTCATCACCCAGGAGCTGCGGGAGAGGCTCACAGCTCGCTTTCAGGACTATTTTTGTCCCGAGTCCAGCCTGATGAGCTGCTACCACGCATTGGTGAGGATATCTCCTGTCAGAACACCGACTGCAGGCACTCGATTTCAGCTAAAGAGCTCCTCTCCATCTGTTTCAGGTTAGTGGACATCATTCAGTAAACTGTCCCGTCAGGAAATATGTCTCTACGTCACACAGTGGAGTCTCTCTGATTGGTTGACGCGGCGCGTCGAGCTGCAAAAGTTCAGATTTTCTAACTTCAGCTATTTGCGCCTCAGCGCGTCGAACACTCAGATCGTTCAAATCATTCAAATCGCGCTGCTCTAATCGCGCTTCAAGCAGCACTTCCTGATGCTGCTTGAAGCGCGTCCACCATAGACTTTGTATGTAAACCTGATGCTCCTGATGCTGAAATCGCGTTTGGTGTGAACGCACCATAAAACTATTTTTAGTTAATAACATCTGAACCGTAGCAAAAACTACAGCAAACAGCTGAAATAAGCAGAAAACTGAAAGGAGCATAAAAAGCTCAAATTAGCAGAAAGAAGCAAAAAAATGCATAAATTAGCTGAATAGTTAAAATAAAAGGAAGAAGCTAAAATTAGCATAAAAAAGCTAAAGGTTGCAGAAAAGTTAAAATTAGCTTATAGATGTGAACGTGGTGTAAAAAAGCTAAATTAGCAGAAAAAAGAATGAAAGTACATAAAAGTTGTGATTTGCTGTAAAATAGCTGAAACAACCGAAATGTGCATTGACAGCTAAAATGTAGCTAAAAACGCTGAATTTAGCATAAAGAAGAAGGAGCTCCTGTTTGCAGAACTTAGCAGAAAGTAGCTAAAATGTAAATTTAGCTTAAAAAGTATTTGAACTAATAACAGTTGAACAGTAGCTAAAACTACAGCAAACAGCTGAAATAATAAGCAGAAAGCAACTGAAGGAAACAAGAGCTCAAGTTACCAAAGAGAAGCTGAAAGCCCAAAAAAGTACAGTACTATTCTTCTAGCAGAAGAATAGCAGAAAGGAGCCAAATTTTAAAAAGAAAGAGCAGAAAATGCTAAAATTAACAAAACAAAGTAAATATAGCACAAGGAAGCTAAAATGAGCTGAACCAGAACAAAATGTGTGCAATGAAGATTTATAAAGGTTTTGAAGGGTTTTAAGGATACTGAAAGTGGCTCCATTCATTTTAAAATGGGAAAAATGTGGCTGAAACAGTGAAATAGCAAATTTTTAGTATAAATAGTATAAATAGCTAAAATGCCAAAAGTCAGCCGGAATGTCCTGGAGGAGCTGAACGTTTTGCTACATGAATTTGTGAAATAGCACAGAAATTGTAGAAAAAGACAAATCTGAGGTGCTGTGTAGTCGTCTTATCTGCACACTCTTTTTTTTATACCATTAATTCCAAACATTAACTTTGAAATCGTCGCCCAAACTCCAACCTTACTAATTTATTGCAGGTAAAGAACACTACTACTGCTGCTGCGTCACTGGATCTCATTGCTCTTGTTTTCATTGACTCTGTTTTAAATTAATATCAGAGCTATGAAATCCGTTTTTCCCCCTCTCCCCTTGAAGATTTGAACATTTCTGACAGAACGTGTGACACTGAGGACACGAGGAGAAAAGGGGAGGGTACTGAGGGAAAACAGGGGAAGAAGTGTGCTCACCATGTGTTGATTGTGTTGAGAAGGAGCTGTCCCTCTGCGTTGCTGGAAGAAAAAAAATGGCAATGATAAAAAGAAAGAAGAGAGAAGAGGAGTGACAGGAAGCAGGGTGAGGGGAGGGAGGAGAAAAGAGAGGAGTTTAGAAAAGGGAATAGAGGAAGGAAAGGAGAGTTAATTAAACAAACAAGACTCCCCTAATGGGTAAACACAACTACTTCCTAGAGCAGTGTCCATTTTTTCTTCTTCTCCGCTCAAATTTTGCTCCAGAAATGAACCAATGAGCTCCGACCGATCGGAGAGGTTTGGCTTCCCAGAAGGAATTTAGCTTTCAGGAAACCGTACAGTGGTTTTGGGGGAATCATACTTTCAAACTGTGGATAGCCGTGGTGGGAAAACTTGTCTTGTAAACTCTTGAGGAAACGAAATAAGTAAATGAAGAAGACTTACCAGATCATTCGAGGGAGCTGGGATGCACGCAGAGGTCAGCTGGAATTTACACAAAAAAAAAAAGAAAAACAGCCACATGTTAAAAACACAACTTGATTGCACACAAAACCAACAAACAATAAAATAAACTACATTTGCTTCAAGACAGTGACCTGTCAGAGCTGGGAAATTATTAACAAGTGTTCAAAGAAACAATATAAGGACAAGAAAATTATAAAATTATAAATAGTTTTAAGTTTTATTAGATTATTTTAAATTAGTTTTCTTTGGGTATCTTGCAATGAGACATAAGAGTGATATGGTTAGCTTCAATGAGCTAAACTATGTTACGCATCTCGCTAATGAACAACAGGTATATCTTTGAAATAATCCTTTTAATTTCCTTTGAAACTGATCACTTTTCCCTGCCGGCTGCCAGAGCGCTGGGAAATCCCTTCAAATAACGGTTTGGAGTTTATCCTAATAGAGCTACAATTCCAGATGACATCCCTCCAGACCAATAAAAAGAAAATAATAGCCAAAATTTCAACATGCAACATTGATGCTTTGAGACAGAGAATTCAAAAATAACTTTATACTAAATACTTTTAGTTGTGAATCACATTACCAGCACAGATCTCAAATACTTAGCATGTTATGTTTAGTGTTTAGAACACCATAATGTTTGCACCCAGAGTGATGACCGGGGGGGCGTCTGGTGTTAGTCTTGGGTTGGCACACCAAAAAACAAACAGAATTTCAGATGTTTTATTCTAATATTATATGTAGAACCGATCCTAACAGCAGTTTGATTGATGATACGACTTTGAGAAATCACAGATCATCTTTTATCTCTTCTCGTTTAGACATTTGTAACTCTTTTTATACGTTTTAACAAATCTGCAGCCGCTCGTTTGCAGCTGTTATAGAACGCTGCACCAAGGCTTTTAACTGGCAGCACGACGGCTCAGTGGTTAGCACCGATGCCTCACAGCAAGAAAGTCCTGGGTTCGGACCTGGGGTCTTTCTGTGTGGAGTTTGCATGTTCTCCTCCTGCTTGTGTGGGTTTTCTCCAGGTAATTCGATTTCCCCGACATCTAAAAACATGTGCAATAGGTTGCCTTCAGGCCAAGGCCTCCATTGAAAAAGAGATCTGAGATCTCATTGGTTCTTGCCATTGAAGTCCCGTTGATTATTTAACTTGCCTGGTTAAATAATGGTAAATAAACAAACTGGTACTAACAGAAGGGCACACATTACACCAGTTTTATCCTCTTTACATTGGTTATTGTCAACTTGGGAATTGAATTTAGTCTTGATTTTTAGAGCTCTTAATGGACAGACTCTTCAATATGTTACAGAAATGTTGACTCTTTATTCTTCTGGCTGCAATCTTTGGTCTTCAGGCCCAAATCTCCTGAAGGTTCCCAAAACCAGCTTTAAGACTTGAAGAAACCTGTCTTTTCAAGCAAGAGCCCCTAACAGCTTAACATTAACAAAGTGTTGTTCTGACAAGCTTTTAGCTAAAAGTATTACATGTTTTATTAGTCATATTAACTTATTTTATTGTATGCTTTTATGCTTATATTGCATTTATTTTAGTTTTGCTTCATGTGAAGCAGTATGTGATGTGTATCTATGAAAATTTAATTACTTACTTATCCTGCAATGTTGGAAATAGAGCATCACCTTCTGATATTATTTATTTATTTCACTGTCAAAATAATTTACAAGCCATTTGTTTGAACATCTTCACATTAATCCTCTAAATCCATTAAGTCAGAATCAAAGATTTCAGACCAGCTGCTGAAATTTGAGCTCTGCAGTTTTATTGCTTATAAAATGAGTCTTCAAGCCAGAGCCAGAAAACGCTCCTCCGGGGCTTTTAAAACAAAAAAATGTGACTAATGTTGCTTCACGGTCTTCAGGGACGGAGCAGCTTGCGATCATTGATTCAACTGTTATTTCTATATCGTTTCCAAGAGTGTTTAAAGCTAAATCCACCAAGAAATGGCACCAAAATAAAAGAATAAGGAGGAAATAAAAGTAATCATTGGTTGTACATCAATAACAGATTACCTCAGCTTAATTCCCATCCCTTAGAAATAAATCTTATCGGAAAGATTTGGAATTAAGATATTTAGCCTTAAAAAAGGTCAAAACCTTTTGAAAGCTGACTTCATAGAGCGTTGGCTAAAAGTAGCATACTGACCTCTGAGCGAAATGTTATACTGACCTTTTGCATAGAAAGCATTTCCATCTGTTGACTCTGATAAATTCAATGATCCAGATCAATGTGTATATTTAAGAGAATGCTAAAGGTTAATTTGCTGGAGAAATATGTAAATGTATGAATGGTTGTTCAAGGAGTTAAAGCTTTATTATTTTTTTGTAAACTGAAGATTATTTTGGATTGAATTTATTTATTTGAGAAAAAGGGGCAGATATAATAAGATTTTTTAATCTTCAGCTACCTTTCATTTAATTTATGATTTGTATTTTTGCTGTTGTTTTTAAAGAAATGAATAAACTTAACTAACTAAAAATTAACATCTAGGTTTTGACTGAAACCAGTATTTTAACAAATTGCTTGACTAAATGACCAACTAATGAATGCACAATATGTTCCAAAATGTTGGGACACTGAAATGTAACTAAATGATGTGTACAACAAAGAAACAGTAAATTTGTCAACTAGAATACTGCGTAATAATGGAGAACAGCCGACACTGTTAAATGACGTGTTAAGTGCCAAATATACACGAGTTCAAACGCTTGTTTACAAAACGTTAAGTATGAGCAAACACAAAGCCAAATACGGAGCTGCACAGCTGGAGCAGTGAGACACAAACAGAACGGCCCGTCCGATTCCCATGTCCATGTCTGGTACTGGCCCAAAGGCCGATGAACTGTAACCGAAGCAAACCAGAAGCTCTAATAGAGAGTGGGTCACAATCATGCTTATGTAACCCACACATGTCCACACACTCATGCACAGCCATGTTCCTGCCAAAAAACAAAACTCTTTTTGGACTGTTTATTTGGATCCAGGAAAGGGACAAGGGCTTGTCTATGTTTCATTGTGCACCGAGGGGAAGTTGAAGAGACCCTGAACCTGGGAGGTGCGCCTCCTCACACTCAAATCTGCGTCGAGCTTTTCTGACTTTCTTTCTTTAGCGTGAGGCTCGGTGGCTCGCCACTGCTCTGACGTCATTTCAGACATCAACAGGAAAGCAGAGGAGCTGATAAGGAACTAAACTGAGAACTGTTGTGTTTGAAAAAAAAAATGCAGGAAAAACAAGCTTTTCGCTAAACGATAGCTATCAGATGACAAACATGACAATGTTGTTCCTGCATGAGTCACTTTGAGAGGGAACGAGTCTTTTCCGTGACCGGGGGCGCGGTGTGCAACTTTTCAATCCTTCATGTTTTTGCTTCTCTCGTCTTGATTTCTCTTTTTTGAGGTGAAAACTGATCCAAGCTGATGTTTAGAAATCAAACCCCTCCCTTTTCCCACCAATTTCATCTTTACTTCATTTACACTATTCATTTCCTGTTTATGTTTTAGCCATGCTTTTGTTAATTCTGGCTATTTCGCTGAGTTGAGCTTCCGTTTTGCTTGTTAGATGTCTTTAACAAATTTCAGAAGACTCATTCAGCGCTCAATTTGCAATTTCTTTCCTTTCCTTCCCCTTCATCCCTCTCTCCCTGTGCCCAGGCGAGGGGCCCGTAAAGGGTGGCTGTTGAGCCAGAGAAAACACCCCACAACACACCAGATTCCATCCCCGCCAGCCAACATTTACGCACAAACTTCCTGCTAACAGACCTCCACCCATTTCTCCTCATCTCCTTTTATCCCTTTTGCCACGACTCTTACCTCATCTGATCTTTTATCTAGTATCTCCCACCCTTAGTCTTCCTTACCCTTCCTCTCATCCAGCTCTGCTCTCCCATCCTTTTTCACTTTCCTGTTAACATAAGTACACTGTCCCATTTGGTGTTAATTTAAATGTTTTATCCTTGGTTTTCATCAGGGTTTTCTTGCGCTACAGGAGGAAATTCCTTCTAATCGCAGCCTTTCTTCCGTCACACATCATCTGTCCATTCCAGTGTTTCCGTTCTTTCACCTCTCCAGACTCGGACCTTCCTCTCACTTCTTGCTCCCTGTTCATGACTAACCTAGCTTGTTCTAACTTGCTCAGAATTCAAGTCCTGGCTGCATGTCTGAACACAGTGGTAATTCGAGAGAGGTTTCTGTTTAAAAATACGTAATAACAATAAAATTCCTTCATTTTGCTCATTTTGCTCCTCACTGAAACCTTTCCTCTACAGCCGGTGCTGCTTTTCCTCAGGTGGGTCCAGCTGGTGAAACTCCAAACCCTCTTGACCCTCTCCATCTCCACGCACCCATCCTCATCCTCCTCTCATTGCCAGCCTTCAGTCATCTTCCTCTCTCAGGGTTTTGTTTAGCTGCAGTGGCCCAGACTCTTCTGGCTCTCCCCAACGCGCTCTTTGATCCATCAAAGCCAGAAGCAGCATAGCAAATGGAAAACGCAGAGCCCCGTCTTCTCAAAGCGAGGCTTTCGAGCTGTGTGCTTTAGGTGGATAACTAACGAGTGAGGTAGCAGCTCTGGCATGTTGTTACTGTGAGAAAAGTCAGGGAAAATGTTGGTGGGACCCCGATGCAGCACGCTTCAGAGCGATTCACTTGTGAGTGAATTCTTACAAAAAAAAAAAACTAGATACAGCATAGCGGTACCATATATGACCCACGCACGTATGCAAAGCATCAATGCATCATAACAAGAACTCACCAGGACAGACAGGGTTCCCACACCTTGATCAACATCAAATTCAAGGACCTTTCAAGGACTTTCCAGTACCAATTTCCTCAAATTAAAAGAACAACGCGCAACAGCATTTACCTACTGCAGAATGTTACCAATAAACAGGTTTAATATCATGTAAATTCAATGAAAAACTTAACATAGAAGTTGTTGAGTCAGAAACAATGGTCAGTTTACCGTAATCCTGAGGTATCCAATGTACTTTTTTTTAAATTTAATTTTATAATCTAATTTTTTAAAAGATGATGAAAATCAGTCGTGTGAATAGAGAATTTCAATTCCCAAAAAAACGTTCAAGGACTTTCAAGGACACGTGTAATTTTTGGCTGTTTTCACAAACTTTCCAGGGCCTTAAAATAATTTTTTCAAATTCACAAACTTTGAAGGATTTCAAGGACCTGTAGGAACCCTGGACAGATTTATTGTTTTGGGTGGGGGTCCAGAGGGGGTCAGGGGTGCTCATTGGTGGGCCCATGGATAGCCTTTCATCAGGGCTAAACAACAACAAAATAATAAATTCTGAAGCTCCTATGTAGGGCTGGGCAATAAATCGATTTAATTGATTAATACCAATTTACTATTTATAAAGATTTAATTTTGGGAAAATCAGGATTTTTTTTCCCGCCAGTGCACTTTTGGGGGCTTCTGTGGTTCAGAGGTCACCCCCACCTGTCACTCAAGATGCTTGGTACATGACATGGCAATATGCCAGCTGGCAAAGAGGATCTACTTCCCCAAAAAAGGCACCGTTTCTTCAGTTATATGAAACTGGTTAGGGTTTGCAACCTCAGACTTGGAGCAACAAACACCTCACTGCAAAATCTGTTTGAAGGCTCTTGCTACAAAAAGCATGAGTACAACAAATTTGTTTCAACACCTGAAACAAAGGCACTCCATTAAAAGGGAAACAAAATCAATTAAAATCAAATTTGGGATGAAAAAAATCAGAGATTTTTTCAGAGATTTTTTCAGAGATTTTTTCAATCTCTGATCAGAGATCAGAGATTGCCAAATCAGAGATTTTTTTTTTGTTGTTGGGCCATATCGCCCAGCCCTAGTCCTCTGCTGAATAGTTTTTGAGTTATAAGCATTTTTTTTGGCCAGACACCCCTTTTTCAGATGGGGTACGGGGGCTCATTGGTGGACCCGATAGATAGCTCTTCAGAGCTAAACAAATAAATTAATAAATAAATAAAAATATCTGAAGTTCCCAAGTTGAATAGATTTTGAGTTGAAAGCATTTTTTTATGTCCAGGCAGCCCCTTTTCCAGTGGGGATGGGGTCTGGGAGGGTGGGGGTTCATTGATGGGCCTGATGGATAGCCCTTCATCAGAGCTAAAAAGGAAAAAGAAATCTGAAGCTTGTATATTGAATAGCTTTTGAGTTATAAGCATTTTTGTATGTCCAGACCCCCCATTTTTAGATGAGCCCCCTCCTCAAAAATGGGGTCTATTGTCAAACCGTCAGTTGGTGCAGTGTAGGTCGGACACTTCTACATTCCTGCCAATTGTCATGTTGATCGGTGCAGCCGTTTCTGTGCTAAATCACTGAAAATAAATGTACAAATACGATAAGTATGGTCTGATGTCAGATGTCCGCTGTCAAAGTGTTAAACTAAGATCATCATACACTGAGAAGAAACGGAGGTATAGCTTCTTCTTTTTGTTAAACCTTGTAACCTTTGTTTTCATAACAAGAAAAACCTCATTTTCTAATTACTTCTGAAGGTTTTCATCAGGAATCTTACTTTTTGGAGGACTTCTTATGTAAAAGGTTCTCAGTAGTTGTTCTCTGACTGTTCTTCAGTTTGCGGTCAAACTCATCCAAACCTCATGGGAGGTTCAGTTTTCCCTGACCAGTTAATGCTGAGATATGTCTGCATAAACTCTGGTGGTTTTCTCTCTGTGGTGCAGAGAAATCTTCACTGTTGTAGCTTCTAAAAAAAAACTTGAACCCAACTGCAGCACAAATGCTTGAGTTGCTTTTGAGTCACAAGAACTTTTACATAGTGCAGAACTAAAACCTACAGCCTTAACAATTTTACCAAAACAGGTAAATTAACCAATAGTGATGCTTAAATGGATAAAAAGAATGATGTCATTTTGACTGGACGTTTTCAAGACGCAAATACAACCTCAGAAAATACCTGTGGTTGGACGTATTCCTTTTGGGAAAATCTTCACAGGGTAAATATTATTTCATAGTTTGGATGCTTATAGCGTGACTCCACAGTCTTATAGCTCATGTTTGGTGGAGATTTATAACACAACCTACATGACCCTTTGCTTACTTTGTTTGGTGTTCTCAAAACTTATAATTTAATTTATCATAAAGTCCAAAATCCCTGCAAAAATATGACCTTGAAAACCTTTTTCCTGTTATTCAGCAGTGCTTTTTTAAAAATCTGTTTTTGCGGTCTCATGGAAGTCTGATTTCTACTGGGAATTAGAAAATGTTTGCCTCTGGCCACACAAGCAGTGCTTACTCTTTATGTGAAAATGCTGGCTCAAGCCTTTAGCTGTCACAAAACATGTAACAGTTTCTGTGTGAGAAATGGTTTTGACTCAACTGCTTTTTAACGTGTTCAGTCATTTATTACATTTTTAACATTTAAGGGCATTTAATCTCCTTATTTGGTTTTAAAATAAAGAGAAATCTCAAATCACACCAAGTCGTTATTTCATAATAAAAACTATGCTTTAATAAAAACCACATAGCACAGACTTTAAACTCCTTTAAAAGAAATGTACTTCCAAAGATTTCTTCTCTGAAGGGTCGGTCACACTATATATTCAGACAATTTATTCCAACCTATGATTTTTTTTCCTCTCAACACTGAGGCTGTCTATGTATAAGATAAAATGACATTAAAAATTACTGAAAGCCTGTTATGGGCTTTCTGTAATGCTAACGAGTTGAACAAATATAAAACCTATATGAGTAATTTCGGTTATTTATTTTGTTCAACTCGTTAGCTTTACAGTAAGCCCAAAAGAGGCTTTCAGTATTTTTTTTAAGTCATTTGCTGTACCGATCTGTCGTGGTGAAGCAAGAAATGAGCCAGAAGGCGAAGCTCTCCGTTTACTAGTCGGTCTACGTTCCTACCCTCATCCATGGTCACGAGCTTTGGGTAGTGAACAAAAGAACGAGATCATGGATACAAGCAGCTGAAATGAGTTTCCTCTGCAGGGTGTCTGGGCTCTCCCTTTGAGATAGGGTGAGATGCTCAGTCATCCAGGAGGGACTCAGAGTAGAGCCGCTGCTCCTCCACGTCGAGAGGAGCCAGTTGAGGTGGTTCATCTGGTTAGGATGCCTCCTGGACGCCTCCCTGGTGAGGTGTTCTGGGCACGTCCCACTGGGAGGAGGCCCAGAGGAAGACCCAGGACACGCTGGAGGGACTATGTCTCTTGGCTGGCCTGGGAACACCTTGGGATTCCCCCAGAGGAGCTGGCCCAAGTGGCTGGGGAGAGGGAGGTCTGGGTCTCTCTGCTTAGGCTGCTGCCCCTGAGACAAGACTCCGGATAAGCGGAATAAAACAGATGGACACAGTAACTTATTCAAAACAAATTTTCGTAAGTCAGCATAACTTGTTGAAAATGTGAAAGGGCCATTGCTAATGTTTTCCTGCGTGGAATCATTTTAAACCCACCTGATTATGTGTTAACTATTGTTCATCAGGTTAATCTGAGGCTGTTTTTACTTCACTTTAAGGCATGAAAGAAATACAATATTCAACGCCTGCAACCAAAAGGCAAATGTGGTCAATAATGTTTTTGTCTGTGCAGTTGTGTTCATTTCATGAAACTACTGGACAAAGTTTAAAGAAACATGCCGAAAGACAATTATTTGATGGTAGATCTACAGCTTATTAATTTTAGAGCGTGACATCTCAAGTGTATTGTTTTCAAGTTTTGACCAAAAGGGCTCCAACTCTGCCATTTCTCAACATAAGATGTTGTTAATCTAAAAGTGAGGCATGAACAGCAGTGGGCAATATGAGTTCCTTCAAGGTAGGCTAGGTCTTAGCATTGACTAGTCTGGACACATTCAAAATGCTAAGTTACAAGACCTAATGTCATATTATGTAATGTGGGTATGTTTTTTTCTTCCTTTTTTGTAAACACTCTTTGTTGAACAGGAAAATACCAAACAAAGTCACACCAGTGGTGAAATAAAACAGAGCGGTTTGGGTTTGACACCACAGGGAAGCCATAGACAAAGGCTGCAATCCCAGGAAATCCAACCTCCTTCCTGCAACATCAGACCATTTGAACAGCAAGGACTCAAAGATGCACTTGATCAAGATAAAAATAGCTGGGAGCAAATCTAACAGCCCCAACCAATCCCGGTCCTCATCAACCCATGTGTTTTGTGCTTCCTGGTAATATACGAGTGCTGCTTTTAATGCTGCATTTCTTTTGATGTTCAGCCTTGAGCCTAACGCCCCCACCACCATTCCCTCTGCCCCCCCGTGGGGGAAGGGGGGGGGGGGCTAAACGGACAGAACAGATAGAACAGATGAAAGCTGCAAAGAATCAGCAGTTAAAGTCAATGCTGGCCATGACCTTTTGGTGCTTTCATCATCACCATCATCAAGGAAAGAGCTCAGGAACAATGAAAGTGCCTTAAAGTGAAATGAAACTGAAACGTCACAGCAGCTAAAGATGAAAAGAAGTAGCAGAGCTACATAAGTGGAAGTGAAGGAGGTCACAAACTCTGGTGTTTATTCATTTAACCGAATATTTACCAGTTACCCCAGGTCCTATGAAACAGATGATCTGGTTATTGTACCAGAGAACGTCAAAGACGGACTCCATTACTGCCTTAAAGGCAGTCACGCTAACGCTTGTCGACACTTTGAGCTGTATTGTGTATCTGTTTTACACCAGTTTTCTGTCAAAATTCCACAAACATAAAATGTAAAATGAATGTAAGCTAAAACTTGTCTGAGAAGGTTTTAAATCACTCTTAAAATAGTGAAAGTAACATTAGAAAAGCCTTGTTTATGCACCAATAAGAAACTAAAAAACAGAGATTGAATCTTTTGAAGTTCAGTTTCATATAAAAGGTTATAAAAAAATTAATATCTTGATGAACTGTGACTGGATTAAGAAGTTAATACCTGGAGAAAATGGTCAAACTAGACAGGTCTTTGTCAACCTGGCCTGAAGTAAACTCTTTAAAACGAAGTTGTTCCACAGTTTGACACAAATCTTAAGGACTTATTTTATGATAGTTCTGAAATTTGGATGGCTTAGCGATGTAACACTCCTTCAAATACACACATCATGTCTAAAATCTTTTAATCAGGACATGGGATTCGGGAGAAAACCAGAAATCACTCAAGCTGACTTAAGGAGGCCTTAAAGCCAGTGTTGATCAGAAACCACGCCTGGAGATTAAAGTCAAACCTGTAGTGGAGTTTAATCATGTGTTTGTGAGGTTTGACTTCTTTTTCAAATCAACATGTTTTTGTCTCTTGTTCCCACAATGCACTGTAACCCCAAAAGGTAAAACGGGGATCCCAGGCTTGTTTCTTTTGCCCTAACAGCTGTGAGGAAGTAGGAAGCTATTCCAGGAGATAAATGGGTCCCTGTGGTGGAGTTTTTACAACAAAGTGGAATATAATTCCCTCTTATGAAGCTAACTGCACACATGTTCATATACTCATAAAGAATGCAGATAGAAAACAAATCTCAATGTGCACATGTTGTTGGTGAACAAAGTGTTTTTTAAGTGCATGCTGAAACCGAACCACACCATGGCATTCCCACCCAACCATCTCCAACTTCCTCTCGAGCCAAATAAGCGCTGGAAATTGGAAGTCAGATAAAAATAAATGTGGGTAAACAAACAAAGCAGGAAGACTTGCTCCGTGATGAGTCTGGGACACATCAACAATGGAAAAATGCGCTGCGAGCCAACCGATACCGGGTCTTATTACAGAGCTTCACTTCTTCCCTCCATGTCTACACTTTTGTGGTTTGCCGTCATTCATCCTGTTGATAAGTAGGCACACACATACACAACTCCCAAACGCACAACGTTTCCTCCCGTTTCTATATTTGCGGCACACTTCAGCATAAACAGTGTTTATCATATAAACTGAAAGTATTCAGACGGGTATTGTCAACAACTGCTTTAGGGTCCATCTCAGTTTGCAGCAAACCACAACTTAAACAAAACGTCATTGTGGTCAAAATCTTTATTCACTACCTCTGTTCATTATCCTGAGGAGAAAAAGAGGTGATTTTAACAATTAAAAGCATTCAAAAGATATGCATATCAGGAAAAAACAAAACAAGGATGATCTACTCTACGTAGAAGCTCAATTTCAAAATAAATTGAGTGAAAACAGACTAAAATCATATTATATTGAGAAATGGAGTTCTATTGAGCTATTTTTTGGTAAAAACCTTTAAAAATAAAACTTACCCCCAAACTCATGCAATATTATGAGATGTCACGTGGTCGAGTGTGATGTCAGCTACTCCCACATCAAATTTTAGGTCAATAGCTGTATTATTTCCTGAGGTATGGCCAGTTTTGTGTAGGATAAGGTCAATTAGCCACCCAAAACCCAATTAGTCCAGCTAATGCCCCAGCTTAGTCCCAACTTGGCTAAGTTTCTGTCATGCTTATGGTTTTAACTCCCATCAACACTGCTCAAGAACTTGTTCCTTCAATTACTTGGCCACCCACCCACACACACACACACACACACACACACACACACACACACACACACACACAC